>NW_026844214.1:22664588-22856809 GCF_029955315.1 Cylas formicarius
ATATATATATATATATATATATATATATATATATATATATATATATATATGATGATGACACTATATTCCGGGATATCATCCGTTCGCTTGTTGAACTCCGACTGGAATCCTGCAGTATAATCATGATTTGCGTAAAGCTTTATCATTATCTTCCTTGCCGAATGAGTATTCCCATTTTTGGTCTTACTATCACTGTAAAGGATTTATTAGACAACTATGAACAATATGATATGTATAGGTAATATATTGCCTTACATTCTTTAAAGTTTCTTATAGCATAAAGGAAAAAATGCAATGAAATGTTGTATACGCTTAAAGCTAATTCAATAAATTTTGGCTACTTCAAAAAGCCAAAAAGTTTACAAACAGGAAAATAAGTAGGTTGATGTTAAGACCGAAATTTTTTGTTACAAAATGGACAGCAGTCGGTTCAAACGACATTAATATTATTTTATCAATAGTTTTTACAAAGGATTAATAACAAGTGGTGAAATATTTAATAATCATAACACTGGTTAAGTGAAAAATCAACATTCGATACAGCTTCGAGAGCAATGAGGGTGATTCGGATTTAATGTGGCTGCAAATTATCTTATCTTGAGTTACTACAAGATATATTGTCAAAATTATTAGATTATGTTAAACTGACTCATTTAAATTAAATCTGTTTCCAATAAAACACAGCGGACAAACGGACTTTTTTTGCGGTGACCTGCTAAATTGAATTTTTCATACAAAGTACCTTTGAAGACCTATATAAAGTTACTCAAGAAGTATTTGCTTAAAGCATCAAGCAAGGAGTACAGTAATTTCAAATACAATAGCCACAATTAAAAAAGTGTGTGAAAAATGTATATGTGAAAATGGCAACCAGTTTAGGCAGTTCTTTCGATGTTTTTTCGCAAAAATCTAATATTTGCAAAAAATAAAATAGAAGCTTTATAATTCAAAAGAATTATACACCATTGAAAAGCTGAAAATAGGTAAAAATATACATTAAAAAAATAAAGTAGTGGCGCTTACCTTCTTGACCTGGGCCCGTACGCTCATTTTGAAATTCATTTCATTTACAACCAAATTTGTACATACCCTACATTGAGACTACAGATTACAGCATGGGAGAGTTAACTTTTTACCGCATATTACTTGTAATTCAAGAGATCCATTATCACTCCCTCCATAGTTTTACTAGTTTCTGTTGTTGTCACACCTTTAAAGACACAGACGAAAACTTATGTCGGTCTCTGAGGCTCTATTTAAAAATAAATCATAAATGGCAAAAACCGTACATTGATCTTACCATTTCAGAGTTACCTAGGCTATATGCGCTTTTTTTAATACTTTTTTTTTTCATAAAAAAGTATTAAATATAATATTTTTATTGAAATTAGTTATCAATGAAAAAATTGATTTTTTATATGATATTGTAAATTTTTAAATAATTTAACACAACCTTAAAAATATGTTTCCAAAAATATATATATATATGTTACTTTGTGCTAGTTTTCTTCAAAAAAAGTTCAAAATTAAAAAGAAAAACAACGAACAATTATACTTGGTTACATTTTTTCTCAGTTTGTTTTTTGAATTTCGCCTGAAGTTAGCTTTTGTCAGCCCTTTTGGTGTTTTCGTTTTTTAAACTTCTTAAACTGATCGGATATTGGTCATAGTAGAAATTGTTGACTTCCTTTACATAGTTGAAATAACAGTTTGACAACCACAAAGCATTTGTTTACTGTATTGTGGCCGCCTCAAGCCTACTTATTCAAAGTGGCACATCGGTACTTCAAATAAGACCCGAGCACACACGAGTGTTTTATTTGCTTGAACCGGTAATATACAGGGTAGTTCACACAAAAATATCTATTTTTCTGTTGGTGTGTAGCTATTCAAACTTGTGATGGCATGCTATTTTTTTATATGGAGATGTTAGAGCTTTTAATAATAAATGTTATGACACTATTGGCACCTTGCATTCGACAAAACTTTCTCTAATATAGAGGTGTTCAAAAAGATCCGGTTATTCACAATAACTGTTGTTTTATATTATTAAACCGTTGTGTAAAACCGGTTTCCTCAATAATGTGAACAATCAATTACAAGTTTAATAACGGACAATTTTCAGGCAATAACATCAATAAAAGATCCCAGATTTAAATAAATTCCTTTCAAATCTAAAATAAATGTATAATATGCAACAAATTTCATGAAAATGTAAATTCAAAGAGGAAGTAATGGCCAGGATATCGGATCTCGAGTAAATACTTCAAGCTCAAACTCTCCTCATAGCAGTGAAGGTTTGTGCAAGATACGCGAAGAGCTGACTGCAAGTACAACGCAACAACAATGTTAAATTTTACTTGGAGCGAGATGTTGATAGGAAATATAACCCCATTCCTTTAATCGCTTTTAAATATTTGATTGTTCTGGGTGCTTCAATGCAGTTAGGAAGATAGGTATAGGCTTTAAATTATGTTTGAATATTGCAGATTGACTCTTGTCTGTCAAAAACCAGAAAGGTTATCATCATATCATCTGATTAGATCTTTAAATAAAGGAAACATTTTAAATGGTAAAAAACGGTTATTTTAAAGGAACCTCCCATCCCTACCCTCGTTCATCAACTGACGACTGGCTGGTACATGATATTTATAGATTTAAAAAAAAAAGAAACAGGGATCGGAGAAAATTTGAAACCGTAAATTGGATCGACGTTTCTTCGCTAAATCGAAGCAATCCGGGGGCTCCGGCAGCAATTGCCTTAAACGAATATGCTAAATAAAACGTGCCCGGCAATTGTTTCGACTTCAAATGCTCCTATTTAAAATTTAACGCCTTCGTTCCGATCAGGCCGCTTCCCACCCCCGCTGCAAAATATATCACACTAAAAATTCAGTGCAATCTGACAGGTTCAAAATTACGTGTACAAAGTGCCGTGTCCAATTTGTCGGAAGAAATACGATGGCGGCATGCGGAACGGTATAAGACAACATCGTTATGTCTGCAACGTCAAACGTTTTCGCACTACGTTGAAATGATCTGCACGATTCTAGGATTCTGAATCATTAATTTAAAAAGATATTGTTGACAACAGCACAAATAATTCGACATAGTCGGTTTCCGTCTCTTTAGTAGTATATTATGCAGCAAATCTGATCAACGCCATTTTTGTGATTTTAAAATTTGATTTTGTACTAGCGGAACCAGTACTTAATAGACGAGTGACTGAAGTATTGTATACTATACTTTTCTACGACCATTACTTTTCGAGTTCTCTACGACCATTATACTTCTAGTATATTCACCGACTGATGTGTGACTTGACCGTCAGAACTGACATAACTTAAACATACCATCACATTTTAAAATCAACAAAAAACATCCGATTGCCCCCAAATCAGTGTCTAAAGTACCTGAAGAGTCCGGAGTGGCTCACCACAGTGGTGATGAGAGTTAATTTCTTAAGGTGTTACTTGGATACATACTTGGATAGTTTAGAATGGGGGAGTAGAAGACATTTATTAGAATCCTATTTTGAAATGGGATAGATTTTTGTCGTTCGAAAATGGTTCAAAGGGAGAACTACTGAAATAAAGTTTTGAATTTATTTAACATAACAACACACAAGCAGTAAAATATGTTCTCATTTTGCAAATGGTGGAACGGGGAGATGTTAACAAATAAGTTTAGTAGTCACGGTAAGTAACAAATACGACAAAGTATTTATCAAGTAGTAAAAAATGTGTGCATAATAAATACTAATATATGTACAATAAATTTTTAAAATAATGCTAATGGTCAAGATTCTTAAATATTTTAAGTTGGTATTCACGTAGAAACAGTTGTCACCCCTTATCTCACTCTTGGATGCAACTCTTTACATTGTATAGCTCTTTTGTTCATGTTTTTATACCACAAATAAAAATCCAGAGATGTAAGATCGGGTGTTCTCTCTCCACGATAATAAACGCTCTAATCAGCGATCGTCGAACATTGGCAACAAATCTGCTGTTCGTTTCTCATTGCGAAAAACCCATCCAGTTGAAACCAACCATTTTATATGTTTTTATATTCATGTCTACATTATAGTAGTAGTATTATATGAATTTCAATTTGATTATGAAAAACATTGAAAGAAAAATTTTCTTGGTATCTCATTGTTTTGTCCGTTGTAAATGCCCTCTCTAGAAAATTTTGCTTCGCTTGTGCAAATAATATTCTTCGAAAAGTTAAAATTTTCACGGGAAAGGATCCGAGTCAATAAACACTATTTTGATAATTATTTGGGTTCGGTGCTTGAACTATATTATATTTGTAGGGATACATGTTATTTTGATGGACCCATAACTTAATTATAAATCTTCTCCTGCACTTTTGATGGAAACCTAGGGTTAACATTTATTGCCCATAATTAATGAGATTATTCATTAATCGTCCAAACTTCTCATTGATCCTAAATCAGGGTATATATTTAAATAAACTTTTCATATCTTTTTGCTATAATCTCACCACATCGTCAATGAAAAATAAAATCATCAAGACTTCATTCTACTGAACATACATGCTGTTCCGGAATCTTATATATTTGGGTATATTTTTTATTTGGTTTTTAATTGTGTTCCAGAATAGTTGAGTAGAATGTAGAATGTGCTTAAAAATTTGAATTTTCAAACTAACCAAAACTATATTCATGTAATAGGTATATCACACATTTTGAGCGCTATTGTTTATACAGTAATGTCTGCATAAACCTAATTTGATATGACTGTAATAAAGATTTTATTGCCATGTTTTGAACCAAAAATAGGAAAAATAATTAATTTCTTTAAAACCACTAAAGATAAGTATAATGCAATAATATACAATTTACAACAATAAAACAACATTTAAAATATCGAAGTTTATGCTACTTTTTTGTAGAAGCGGCAACGTTGCATTGCTGAAAATACACTGTGTCCCCACTTATGTCAATAAGCAAATAATACACGATAAGCAGGAGTAGGAAGTAGTTTAAATCTGTAATTCAATAAAAAAATTTCTTATAGCACAACTGGTGGAAAATACCAATAAAAAATCAAAAAATTAATTCACGGACGGGGTCACAGAAACCCTCTACCCCTAACGAATGACCATATTTCAGCCGCCTTTCCTCGTTCGAAATAAAATCTTTTCTTACGGGAAGCAACTGCGGGATATTAATTTTAAAACCCGGCAGCTTTTTTTTCTTCATTGCACTCCTTATAAATTTTACGCAAATCTGCTCAGGTCGTTATGATGGCAGTTTAGCGCCGACCAATCCGACTGAACTTAAATGAAATTATGACTTTCGAGAAGTTTGCAAGAATGACGGAGACGCTCTCCAAGTTTTACCCCGATGAGCGCAAGCACCTAATAAATAAAATTATCGTTTGAAGCCGTTTTTCTACCGTGCGGATCTAACCTACGTCTTGTCTTACCGTTATTATTATCGGGGTAAGTTTGGTCCTTATAACAATGAAAAAATAACAACAATCTAGCTCTACAGAAACTATTCTTTTTACATTGGATTTAAACGACCACAAGTTGGCGATGAAAGGATTGAGTTTTAACTGATTAAATGCTGTAAGTATTCTATTAAGCGGCGAGTACACTCCGTAATTAGATGGAAATCAATGGGTTATAACGCCTTCTATAAACAGAACTGGGTTTAAGGTATATTTGTATAGGGTTAATACATCACAGGGAAACCTTCTAACTTAAAGAGAGTAAATTGGAAATACTGTGCCCATCACATTGTAATCAATTTGTCCATTGTAGATATTACTTTTTGCCTTAGAAGCTAAAGATCTTAATTTTACTTAATTTATTATATGACATGCCACTGGCTGCTTAAATTAAACTGGCATAAGTTGAATACTGGGATTTCGCATTGCATTTCGCATTTATAGTCCACAAAATTTAATTTTCAATCAAAGAAAACAAATAAATCTTTAATCATTGTATAACCTCTATTTCAGCGTTTAATTTTTGTATTGATACAGCGCCGAGTTCGTTGAGCGAATAAACCCAATACCATTTTGTCACATTTAAATCAAAATCATCAATTCTAGACCACATACACAAATTGTCCAAGTCATGCTGGAGCAGTTAAGCATCACTATACACCTTACATATTTTTAAATAGTCCGCAAATAATATATAAAGCGATTACAATATCATTTATAAATAGGTTGATAATATAATTGTTTAGACGTACTTACTGAGTACGAGTAGACAAAAAGCACTGTAGCACACCAGAAGCGCATTACACAGATCCATAACTCTAGCTAAAGCGATCAAAGGCAGATATTGCTGGTAGGTCAACAAGTTTGATATTGGAAGTCTACAATGCCAATGCCAATGGTGAACAATGCCAAGAAACTCTTTTACAAAGTAACTTATCAAACACTTTTGTACATGGGTGTTAAAAGGTTGGTCTTCCCGACATCGGAAAAAAATCTGGAACATAACTAGAGATTTAATATGTGCCGCAATGGCTTGCTCACAGCCCACACACAATTCTTAACCAAAACACACGTCTTTCAGATATCAGCGGCGTCTGTGATCTCGCCTCGGTTCCTGCGTATTCCCGAGTTCTTGGAACGCAGAACCATGCTCAGTCCATTGGCTCGCTCGCCACATCAGAATTGAACTTTATTAACCTATCGGATAAGTTCCACGGCAAATGGCACTTCGAAAATAACAGTATCAATAAGAAAACATTGGCAAAATGGCATTAAGAGGCAAATAAAATATTATAGACAAAATTAAGAAAAAAATTAACAACAGTTTAGAATGCATTCATTAAGAAAATATATAAAATACACATAAATTTTAAGACAATTTACGCGAGTCTTTCTAAAAAATGGTTGACTTAATTGAAAATTACTAAGGGATTTAGTATAGTAATGCTTTGAAATATACCTAATTTTCTAAAGTTAAAAATTATAATATAAGTAAAAGAATATATAACTACGATTACTAAATTCTATAGAAGGAGAATATCAGTATAAGTTTACTGTCAAAAAATAATAATTAATATCTAGTAATCTTTATTATTTATTCGAACGGATTTGTCAATCGCTTGATACGGCGCCCTTCCAATTTCTTCTGTAGTTTTCGTTCCCGTTTATGCTATTTTTATCAGTTAAATGCTTCAGATTGTCTGGCAACGCAACATCCCGAAATAAATATTAGAGTATTTTAAAACAAATCGACCGTATCGAATTAATCGAAAAAAATACGAAGCATGAAACGAATTTCGTCGATGAGGGATTTCGTGGAGCTTTCCTGCTTCCCACAGAAGGTAAATAATGAATATCGTCGGATTCCGGATATATTTCGAAGTTCCGGTAGGAGCAGGACCATCAAAGCCGGCTCAAAGTCGGGAACAACTCTCCTCCTTCCGCGCTTTTATCCTCCGAGGACAAAAGATCCTGCTAATTTAGAATCGAACTGTAATTCCGGCACCGCTATATAGATATCGCCGCCAGAGGAAATTAGATCATTTTGGGAGTAAATACGCTTGTGTTTTAGATAACATTCGCCGCGAAAGTGGAAGGGTGGAACGACACTTTTGATTGGAAGAAAAAGTAAAGTGTTAATGGCACATATAGAATTTAACAATTCTGAAATTTAATAATACAATATGATACAGCTTATACTCAGTCAAGTATAATGAACATGTGCCACAAGGATTTGCCCATGGAGCAATTTTAGAGTATACCTAAACAATAATTTTATGGGGGACATTCCCAAATATAACATATTTTTTAAACCATATTTTCGCACCTCGCACAAACAATTACAGAGTAGTCGAAATTACATTCGTAATCCAATATAAATTTACTTATCAGTAAATCTGACAATTTTTTGATATTTACACCAACATACTTTTTTCAAATTTCCTAATTTGTCTTCTATATACACATTTAAAAACACAAAAATATTTACTTTAGGTATTAATTCATTTTACTTAGAAAAGTTCGAGTAAGACATAACGAAGGATATTTTATATTTGATATATTCATTAGTGGCACCAACGCTTCATTTTAATCCCTATCAATCAACGAACACTACCTAATTGTCAAAGTTAGATCTTGGTTGAGAATAAACCGATATAATAATTCACACAATAACAATCAAAACAAATATTAATCAATATGCTAGGTGCTATATGCTCAACTTGAGGAGGCTACTTGTCAAACTAGAACTGTTATAATTTTTGTAGCTATACAGGTTTAGCGTAGTATTCTGGTAGTCTGAATTTAATTAGGTTTCATTAATTCATAATTTTGTAGTGACAACAAGAACATCTCGAATGTAAACTAACTAAATTATCGGTAAAAAACGTTGTTTTTTTGTGAATCTCCCTTTCTTTGTCTTTCTTTATGTTTACTGTTGAGACTATTTCAGTGTGTGCATTGTTGAGGGATAAAATCGTCTCTCAAAGGGATTTTCTCTGATTTATTTCTTCATATTTTTAGGATTATGTGTTATAAATTACCGTTTATTGTTTATAGCCAAATCAGGTGAATTCGGTGGCTGTAGGATAGTATTTCTTGCAATTTGTGTCAAAAAATTACCATTGCTCGACGGTGCTTCATCATGATGCAAAATGTCCGAGTTTTCTATCCATAATTATGATCTCTTTTGGCAAATTGCTTCATGCAAATGTCTCGTAATGCCCCAATAATCCCCGTTGTTTACTGTCTGACCTTCTGGCAAAAATTCATGGTGCAACCGTGAACATTGTCTTCTTTTTTGACTGAAAACGACGTGGTATTTTTTGGTTTCGGCTAATTCGGTAAATGTCATTCACTTGCCAGATGTCTGGATTGCGTGTCGTACTCATAGACTCGTCTCTTGTCTTCAATAATGATCCTTTTGATGAATGCGGAATCGTATTTCGTCTCTTAAATCATCTCTTTTGAAACGTTAACGGTCTGTTGCATGAAATTGAGGTCTTTTGGCACCAACTTTGACTGCTATAAGACGGAAACCCAAATTATTAACCAAATTGTCTTGGATAGATCCATAGGCATTGTTTAAGTCTTCCGCTATCTCTCTGATGGTTAATTTGCGATTTTTCATCGACATTTCCGTTACTTTATCAATGTTTTCGCCGGTTTTCGAAGTCGATGGTCTGCCATTGCGTTCGCCATCTTCTATTCACTGACAACCACTTTTGAACTGCTTGTAGACTACCGTTTCTTTAGAGAATCGTTGCCGAAACACTTTCCAACATTCCAGGGTTTGCGCACCATTAAATACAAGTTTCGTTGTCGCTAATTTAAATCCATTTTTAAAATTGTAAAACACACGAAGAGAGATAGATGTATTGTAACAAAAAAAAAGAACTCAAATCAGAACAATGGATGCGCCAGAAGGGAACTTTTTGAAAAAGGGGTTGTTTACTTAATTAGGTATTATAATACTTAATAATTAGTTCTGATCGTTACCATGTCTCGGTCAAGCAAAGACAAGAAGTTAAGAGTTGTAGATGTACGCCAAAGAAATAATAATATTTTTTTCCACGTTTGATGCTAGGCAATTCAGTAAAACCAGTAAAAGTCAGGAGAACGTTCTCCTAAGTTGCAAGGTCCGGCCTCCTTTTCCGGTGAAAAACCATTTATACTTAGGTTCCGCGATTTCAAATTCCAGGGTTCCTAAGTCTATTAAAGTTTTGAAGATCCATGATGGCTTTGACTTTTAATTGTGTAGTTTAAGCTTGTTATTCTTTTTTGACAACGATTGTTCATTACAATAATAATTAATAATAATAAAATTAAAAGTTTATTAACCACTTGTTTGTTGCAATAATGAGTAAATAATGATTGAACCAATGAAGCTCTATTAAAGCGGCTAAATGGTTATAATTCAGCCTCCCATACATGTAGTTACTAGTATTAGGTGCTGTTGAAGCCAAAAAAGTATATAAAGAAATTCATTATTTAAGTAAATACTGTACATACATAATTTAAATATATATTTTTGACAACGGTTGTACATAATAATAATAGTTATTAATAATAAAATTAACAGTTTAATAACCACTTGTTTGTTACAATAATGAGTAAATAATGATTGAACCAATGAAGCTCTATTAAAGCGGCTAAATGGTTATAATTCAGCCTCCCATATATGCAGTTGCCACTATTAGGTGCTGTTGAAGCCAAAAAAGTATATAAAGAAATTCATTATTTAAGTAAATACTGTACGTACATAATTTAAATATATATTTTTGACAACGGTCGTTCATAATAATAATAATAAAATTAAAAGTTTATTAACCACTTGTTTGTTACAATAATGAGTAAATAATGATTGAAACAGTGAAGCTATATTAAAGCGGCTAAATGGTTATAATTCAGCCTCCCATACATGCAGTTGCCAGTATTAGGTGCTGCTGAAGCCAAAAAAGTATATAAAGTAATTCATTATTTAAGTAAATACAGTACGTACATGATTTGAATAGATGGAACGGTTAATGTATAATACGCTCTACTCCTAGTTTCCTAACGTAAATACACATTTATATCTCTGAATGTGCTGTGAGATTCGACCATTTGAATGTGTTAGTAACAATATTCGATAGTCCTTGTCAGAACCGTTCTTCCTATTACTAATGCGGCTTTTGTTATAAACTAACCTTAAACTAATGACTTGGAAACGACGATATGGGCTCAAAAAACGCCAAATCTGGAACCGCATTGAAATTCCAAACTATTTTCCCGCCTAAAACAAGGAACACAACAACAGTTCCGTAGAGATTTTCCGCTCGAACGAGAAAACTGAAATATTCCCGAATTTGCTCCGTGCGGTCCTCCAAGGATATGAAATCTATCCCGGTCGCGCATTGTCGCTTATTCAAATTCAAGTCGCAGGAGGCTCGCGGTGATTTATAGCGGGCAACATCTGGAGACAAATGAAGAAATGTAGTGGAAAGATTACAGGCAGAGAAACAGACAGGTTTATAAGCTAAATTCGGATAACAAACAAATAAACTACGTTTAGCACCTCTATCTGCTTCCCGTGCCGCATCCCGATTTGCCGGTTTATTGCCGTCGAATATTTATTGGGGCGAAATCTGGAGACCCCCAGATAAAATCCTTGGGGGTATTTTCGCGTGTCGGTTAATTCGATATCTTTCGGTGAAACGCAGCTCGAATGAGATGAAAACAGTTGGCCCGTCACGTTCCCAGTTGATTTAGTTCAACTCAAGTCCAAATTATTTGCGAACGATGGCTTAGAATAATTTTAATACCTATATACTAGAGATTCGGAGAAGAAAAAAAACAATATCCTCCCCACCTGCGTAACTGGTGTGCAGACTACATCTGAGGAGGAAGTGTGAGGCCTTTTTGAGGGTATCGATAATTCTATAATTTGACCAAGGTTGTCAAAAATATTAGTATTTGTTTCTCACTAAAGGACTCTAAATCTAAAACATTGGAATTGACATTAAAATTGGAGTTTAGCATAAATGTTATTCCTCCAGTCTCGTTATTAGTCCACAAAGTTGAATGTGAAGCAAATGACATCAATATGTTACTAAGAAATTAGCTTAGTATATTTTGTATGGTATCATTTTCAAATTAAAACATACAATTGCCATAAATTATCTCCAGTTTATTCAAGTTTCTGGTAGAATATTGCTTCAAGCTTCACTTATACGGTTCAAATTTCATCGCGTTTTTAGAAGGTGTTTGATAACTATCAGCCAAACACTTTCTATTAAGTTAAGGTCGATTATCCTGTAGTAAGCTACCCTACTACACAACAGCAACAGATTCATACAACTTCCCCAAATTTCACTGTTTTCATAGTGTAACTCAACAAGTCGCAGCAATCTCTTGAGAGCTATAGGTGACGACGCCAGTGATAGTAAATCCAGCTAGCTGCAAAAGCGAAATAAATAGTGTATTAAATACTTCTGTACATAAAATCAACTGCAATGCATTTTATTAGGTAGGCTACGTTGAACAAGAACGATGATGATTTATTTTGAGCTTAACTGAAACCGGTTGGTGTTCTACTCTGAACCAGTTTATATGCTGTTTGAGGGAGGCGGTGAAACGTAAAAATCTGAGTCGCGATTAAGATTGTTTGGTTGTTTAGAGATTTCTAATGATTCTCGGATTTTCCTTGACATGAAGAATTGATTACATGCAACAATTTAAGTTTCTTTCTTTCTAGTATTAAGGCTCTTTGATGTTCTATTATCCTAATTGACATTTTTCGTCCTGTCTCCAATACTGCATATGTATGGAATCCTGTAAATTCCTGGTGTCTCAAATGAAACTTTGATTTCACATTACATTACTGAAGAACTTTTGATATATGGTCACTAATGTTTTTAATATAATTAAAGAAGACAGTGACAAGTTTCTTGGTGGTGAAGTTATTTTGTAATGGAACGCTTAATATCTCGATACGATTCGGGTTAAGAGAGAAGAAAGCCCTCGACAGGTTCCATCTAAATTGGAAACTTTGGAGATGCTATGTTGATAATACTTTTTGTATTTAGCCTCATGACCAAGAATACCTTCGAAAATGTCTGAGATAGTTTTACAGCTCTGTAAACAAAAGAGTTGATAATGGATGACTTCTGGGCCGCATGGTGATCTGACAATACATTAAGATATCGGTCTGTATTTAAGGTCGTCTGAATGAACCATATTAATAATAATATCTAAGAATAGGAAATTACTATGAGGCGAAATTTCAAAAATATAATCAATAGAGTTTATCCATAGTTTTGGTTTTAGATAGAAAGTGTCGAGCTCTCTGAATCACTGACCCTACCATCTGCATCTCTCTCAAATTATTTCCACATTAGAAATATTAAGCGTTCCATTGCAAAATACACTTCACCACCACCTTCTAAAGAAAATAAATACAAAAGCAACCCAACATTTGCTACTGTGCTCCTTCCTTACATTCGAAACATTACTGAATAAGAAATATAACGTTAAAATTTGATTTACCTCTTGAAAGTCAAAGAATATATCGAAGAGACATTACGAAAAATATCAACTAGGATAGAAGAATACAAAAAAAAAACATTCATTCATTAGTAATTGCCGAACTTAACCATGAAACCGGATATCTTATTAGACCAAGCCTAAATTCAATGTTGATGTCCCTCCTTTAGCTCCGCCTCCACCTTAAAGAGTAAATAAGCAATTATACAGTCCAATACAAACCAGTTTCAGTTAAGCTCTGAAGCAGGATAATTGACGAAACATCAGAAAGTTCAATTCATTCAAGAATTGTACTTGATAGAGCAGTTGAAAGTGTTAGCAACACTATGCAAGTCGTATGCTTTTTGAATAGTTGTTATATCGTTGTTCTACACTTCGAAGGTATCGTCAAAAAGTAATAAACATAAACAATAATTTTATTTTGGTATATCTGGAAACATTAGACATTAATAACAATCTGTATAGTGAAATTTTTTCTCAAAATATAACTTTTTTCGAGCGTTAAGTTCTTTTATTCATATTTTAGGTTACCATAAAGATATTGAGATGCAGTTTTCACTGGGTTGTGTGGCCCGCATTTAACCATCGAATGACTTAAAAAAGATCCTACCGATGCATTTCTTTGTTTTTAATTTTTGTTTTTCCGATAATGCAAGAAAACTCCATCTGGTAGCAAGGTAATCAATCGCAACCGCTTCACTCCTAGGACGATGGCTAATCTAGGAAAAGTCCTTTTTAAAGTTTATTAAAATACCTTTTTGAAGATATAGACATTTATTTAAAAAAAAAATTGAACATCCCTCACCACCATTTTTGCAGAGATAGAGCAAACAGCATTAAACAAAAAAAAAATGCATTTTTCTCAGTTTCAAAATAGTGCATATTGAGGGTATTCCTTACTTGGTCACCCAATACACACCTTAATGCATTGTCACATCACTATCTAACCCAAAAATCATTGGTTATCAACTCTTTTAAAACACTTTCATCTGCACCTGCCTTTAATAATTTCCACATTTGAGATATTAAGCGTTCAATAGCAAGGTACACTTCACCCCAAAGAAAATGAATCCGAAAGCAATTCCACACTTGTCACAGTGGTCCTTTCTTACACTGAAAACATCACTGACCAGATAAAAAATCTGACAAAATATAACGTTAAAACCAAATTTACTACTTGTCCAAAAACATTTTCGATCCATCAAGTTTACAGCTTTCCATGCATATACTTCAACATTGGAGAAACAGTACGAAAAATATCAACTACGCTGGCCTAAAGCCGGGTATATTACCTGCACTGGATAAAAAGCAATAAGTTTGCTATGGAATGCAATCAAACAATAAAAGTTGGTTAATTATTCGTTCCTTCATTGTGTAGTTTCCTTGCACACCAAATGAGGTTTTGTTTCCTTTCCGAAATATACTTAGTAGTAATAATATTGCCGAAAATAAATCGAGGTTCATATGCAACACAGTATGCACTTAACAGATTAAATATGTTTTTATGCAAATTAAGTAATTTAAATATTTTTTGAGAATTAAATTGCCCGAAATAATAATGAAAAATATCACCGTGCATACATATTTCTGTTTGATAGTTTTAGAGTTCTGAGAGTTAAAATCAGCTGTGCCAGTTTCAAAAATTAACGAACAAATACATTAAAAAAGAAAAATCTTCGTTCTAAATCTGGGATTTTATTTTATGACATCTTTGCATCAATATGTGTGTTATTTTATTTTAATTCATACCCATATCTACACTTTTCCATAGCAACATTATACAGGGCAAAAAAATCGTCATATATAGCCAACCAAAAAATCTAATTGCAAACACGCGAAACACAATTTGTTAATCTAAAATTCGCATCGAGCATAGATTACGCTATAAATAAATTTACATCAATTTGCAAATATAAACTAATATGCAGTCAATCTAATATCACGCAGTATATTGAATTAAACAATTTGTTGGCAAAAATTGGAGCCATTTATTTCGACACAAATTTGGCTGACAATTTGGAGCATGCTAAATGTCAAGGAATGATCACTATTATAATAACGCGATTTTTTTATCTTTCTAGATTTTAGTAGAGCTATAGATCTTGGCGCCTTTTGTTTCAATGAGGACACTACAATCTACAGGGTGGGTCATTATTGCGGGTTTCTTTTGTAAATCGAGTCCCAACTAATTCATATGGGCAGTGTTCAATTAAATTTCTGTTATTTTCGGAAATTCAGGATGATTGTATTAAATATTTAAAAATGGGTTGATTTTAGCGAAAATATTAAGATCGCAAGTTTTATTATTTTTTATGCTCCGGAAAGTGGTCTTTATAATATGTCAGTCAAAACTTGACGAAATAATTATTTTTAGAGAGTTTTTTCTAGACGGGCTATAGTTACCTCATTACTTTCTATAAGTTTTTGTGTCAAATGCTCTTCATTAGGAGTCTTGTAATTAAATATTATCTAGATTGGGATTTTTAACTGAGGTGTGTTTTTTATGTTTAGCTATAATCAGAAAACTGGTTTAGAGAACGCCAAACAAATCTCTCTAATGGATTAATATAGATTCAGCTGCCAAAATTTGATAATTTATTAGATGCTATTACTCATGGATAAATCAAATGTCATTGTCAATTGTTTTAACTGAACAGTTAATGACTAGGATTTCAAAATTAATTTAAGACAATAATTTCAAAATTTGGTGTTTTTAAGAAAACGGAATCATTTTATTTAAAAAATTGAATGTTTAAACCGTATTTTTAAGGCCGGCGAGGTCTCCAATCTCAGGGTCGCCACCAAAAAAAAAATTTCAAGGAGAATTGTTTTTGCCCGGCTAGATACCCGTGCTCCACAATGGGAATCCGTAAAAAAATGGAAAAAATAGGAATGTGCAATAAAAAATTGCAAATATCTGCTTAAGACAAAAAAATATCTTAAGAGGAATTTATCACTTAATTTCAAAAGAAAAAAAAAACACCTGGAAGGGGTGAATTAGAATTTGAAGTTATTATTCTTGGCGAATGAGTTCGTAGTCGATTATGCAAAAAAATAAAATAAAAATGAAAGAAGGACGGGACAGATTTTTCTTTGTTTCTCTTTAACTATTTTAAATAGTCGACGAGAGCACGAGAGCTTACAAATTCTGAAAAATACAAACTATAAGGGTTAAACTTTCAGGCGAACAAAGTTAATTATTTTTTTATTCTATAAACTTTAACTTGAGGGTATCATGAGGACACACACAAATACAGCATATCTGGATAACGGCTGACAGTCAGAAAGCGTCCTCCAATGGCTTCAGCAATCTGAATAACTCCCTGGACTCGTCGACCTCAAATGTCACGGAAACAGAGCGGATCATGGAGACTTCTCCAGAGTCTAGGCCTCGGGACACTAGAACTTAACTTAAAATGGTATCGGGTAGGTGGGACTTGTGAGTCTAGGCACTTCAAGTGGAACCATAAAGACTCCATTTTGCAGCCGCTGTGCCCGTCCAGGAGCGCAGAGTAAAAGTAGACAAACTTCATGTCTTCACTAACAAAAAAGAACATTCAACGCCTTTAGGCACACAAATGTGAAGCGTTTAGTGGTGCCGCACTCATGGTAACAAAAGAAAAAAAAGCCCACTACCATTCACATGCCAAAAAGGACAACAAGCGTTTCAAATTTTGAGTTTAGTGGCCCCGAACTCGTGGTAACAAGAAAAAAAAGAAAGCCCATTGAGTCGCATGCCAAAAAGAATCACAAGCGTTTGAGGCCCCATGTATTATTTATACTTTTACAGGGAGCTTTTTTATGTAATGTTCTATGTTAGCAAGAACTGAATGAGAGTGGTCGTTTGCTATCTACTGTGGATGGTACCTTGACAATAACGGAAAATGAGAATACAATACAATATATTTTTTTATCAGCAATATTGCATTGTATAGGAAATTACTCTTAATACGAACCTAAAAGAAAAAACAAAAATTTATGCGCCGGTTCTATGAGACAATTTGTTAATAATCTTCTACACCACTACACGATTATTAAAAAGTAATGGCTCTACACTTTGAGGAAAACGGAAAGCCAATATCGATTTGCAAATATTTGTGAGAAGGTTAGAACTACTAGTATTTAAACTATATATATTACATTAACAAACAATTATCACGATTTGTAAAAACAAACAGATTTCACACAGGAACAAAGGCGATAGATAGAGTTAAAATATTAAATTTGATTAAATAATCTCTTCAACTATGAGATTTTGATTTTCCAGTGGCGAGGGTTCACCAACCCTAGAAACAGAGCCTTGCGTTAAAATTGGAAAAATAAATCTGAATAAGTTGTTCGATTTTTGAAATTTATTTTAAGATGAAACTTCCATAGAATGTTTTCAAAATTTCCTCCTTCTCGTATACGGCACTCAATGGCTTTAGAAATTACATTCACTGTAACCCTTCGTAACATTTCTGGAGTTATACTATCAAATGCAGCCGATATTCTAGGTTGTAATTTTTGTAGGTCGAACACTGAAGTTACATAAACACGGTCTTTCACGTACCCCCAAACAAAAAAATCTAACGGTGTCAAGTCCGGTGACCGTGGGGGCCAATTAGGTGGACCGTGTGTTGAGATTGGTCTATCCCCATAAACATCACGTAGGTCAGTGACATCTCCAAAATAATGGGGAGGCGCGCCATCCTGCTGAAAATACCTATTTAGTGTCACAGCAAGAGGTAAGTCGTCTAACGCGTCTTCAATTTCATGTCTTAGGAATTGTAAATATCGTGCACCACTTAAGGCACCATGAAAAAAAAACAGGTCCAATAATTCGCCTCTCTATCACTCCTGCTCAAACATTGATTCCGAACCGTTCTTGAATAATTCTTTGATTATTTGAAGACCAGTACCTGTTGTTCTGTCGGTTAAACATAGCATTATTTGAGAATCGTAACTCATCATTGGACAAAATTAAGTTAACGAAATTATTATTCTTGTCATGTTTATCTAACAGCCAATTACGACAAGTCTTCTTATAAAGTCAGCTTCATGCCACTTTTCTTAGCGACGCAACATTGATTTCCATTATGTCACATATAATAAAATTATCACGTCGATTGTTTTGTGGATTTCTCATAATACAAATCGATAACACAACAGAATTTTAAATCATGCCGATTTGATGATCAATAGAAGCAAAGCCACCTAAGTAATATTTTGTTTTTATAATAATGTATTTACTTCTCTGGTTTTTTCCTTCCTGTGAGCTTATTTTTTAACGGATTTTGAAAATTTTGGTGTCAAAATGTTGAAAAAAAGTACCGGTTTTAAAAAGTTTTTGTTCCCACTGAGGTGCTATTTGAAAAAACTAGATTTTCCCAAAAAAATAATAGTTGATTACATTAAATGCTACTTGCCATTAGACAAGTAAATAAAAGTTTCATTTACAGCCTCTTTGACACATTTCAAAAATTAAATAAAAATTTTGAAAAACAAAAAAAAGAGAAAACCCGTCCTATCCTACGTCTCCTGAATCCAAAAATGCTCAAACCGGAAGTGCAACCATTGACTGACTACACATTGTCAAAATATGGGATATTCAGCCTATATTAACCCTTCCAAATTTCAAATCACTATCTCAAGCCATTTATAAGCAATAGAGTGTCCCACTTTCTTGTGTTACTCGGTATATTGATAAAAAACTTAAATTAGAAAATACGATGTAAATACCTAATGCCAAAATTAAACTGTAAAAATTAATCTGTTCAAAAATCGAACACCTGATTCGGGTTTATTTTGCCATGTTAACGCAAATTGTGGTATGGTGTTTCTGGGGTTATGGATCAGATTATTTAAAAAAAAAATATTTTAACTGTACCGCCTTTGTGTCTGTGTGAAATCTGTTTGTTTGTTTTTACAAAGTGTTCAATCTTGGGCAGCCTAATAATAATAAAAATTCTTTCTCTTTAAAATCCAACTTTGCATGTTTCTTGAATTTAAGCCAACCGAGCGCCTGTCCGCTTTGCTCATCGTATCACCCCCTGCTAGAATGTTCAGCATTCATAAAAAAATCACCTCCCGGTAGGTATCGTTTGGGAAAACTACGATGCTTACGCTTTTTGTGTTTAAGTTCATCTCATTCGTCATTAGACCGTCAGTTGAAATCCTAGTGTAATATTCGCCAAGCCAAGCACAATTCAATGTTGCACTACGTAAAGGCTAGCCCTGCAAATTCAATTTCAACAAATTTGAATTGTTAGCTCGTATGGCAATTCGGCTCCAACCGATGAGCCTCGTTCGTTAGTTTCGAAAAATATTGGTTGAACTGTGCTTTTATCGATCCGGAGATCAGTTCATAAGAGCCACTGGCACAATAACTCGCTTGGTTCGATCAACTATTCAAGACATACATGCCATAGAGGTGCATATTATTGTGGTTGATAAGATTTTGTCTGCTATGCCTGGACGATACATTTGTAAAGAAACTGTACTTCCATGTCGGGATATTATCTATATATCTGCAGCAATTGCCGTTTTGCTAAATGCAGATGTTTTAAAGAGAATTACTCTTAGGCTTCTGTATCTGGACGAAGCCGCTAGTCGTTCACATACTTGTTTTCTTTTCTAATATTGGGTGATTTTTATAAACTCACATCGCGATATTTCGGTGGGTTCGCCACAACTACACATAAGGAGGAATGTTTCTTAAGCGTTCTGAGGCCGACCGACCAAAAATACAGTTCACTTCGTAACACACACCGTGACATTTTTTAAAAAAGAATTATAAAATTTAAATACTAGAAATAGTTCTAACCTCCGCATAAAGTCGTGCAAATCTTTTAAGAATTTCAAAACATTTCTGTCGTATAGAACAAATTGTATAATAGAACCGGCGCATAATTTTTTGCTTTCTTCTTTTAAGTTAGTATTAAGAATGATTTCCTATGCAATGTATTATGAAAAAAATGTATTGTATTGTACTCTCGTTTTCCGTTATTGTTAAGGTACCATTCACCGTGAATGGCAAACACCTATTCTCATTCAGTTCTTTAACACAGAACATTACAGAAAAAAAGTTTTTTTAAATTTGCATTTATGAAAAAGTATAAATAATATATGGGGTCTGAGAAATATTAAACGGTGTAAGCATTTTTGATGCCTTTTTCTTAAGAACAACAAATTCTGAGATATTTGTCGTTAACTTCATTTAATAATCTTTGAAGTTGACAAAATTGGCAAATCTTGGCAGTCGAATATATATTAATATATTTTAATTGTAGATACAAAGTAAAACTTTAAGCATTGAACACAACACAAATAAAAATCTCCATCTCGTATCTTAAGCGAAGCTTCACCGCCTCCGCCCACGATAAACGTCCCAAGAGCTTCTAATTTTTTCCATTAAGTCGCTCGCTCTATCAGCATCGATGGGAACCTTCAGCACCGAAAATCACCACACAAAAAATCAAACGATAATACGACACGTCGGGCGTGACACAAAACAAAATAAATTAATCCAATCAAAATCAACCGGCGAGAAAAAAGCGGATCGATAAAAAATATGTTTGCGGGGTTGTCGAGAAGTGACGAAGCAATTTATTTTATTTGCAATGACGGGCACCGCGAAGAAATTCGTGAAATGGCATATTGATTGAGTGTTAACGGCGTATGGCGATAAAACTTTTCCTCTCCCCGACAACTGCCGCCGTCGACCGACCGACCGCACCCTTGACACGCCACCTTCGATATTATGTTCGGCGTTTTGTTTACCAGTGGAGCGGCTTTTTCTCCTCCGCTTCGAGGACTTTTTTCCGGAAAATATGATTAAGAGCGAAAACGATATCACGTGTTGTGTTTCGCGACGAACGATCAATACGGAGCGGTTACTTCCTAATGTGTATCGACGTGTGATTATTGACGAATTAATTGGCGTATAGAGTATGTATTGTATAATATAGTCTAGCGTTAATTAAGGCTATTATGGAAATGGGCAAATATGCAAGGTACGCGGCTGTATATCCGAAACCACGAATTGTACAGATTTATGGTAACAAATTTATTACTAGATTTTTCAAAAGAAATAATTTTCAACTTGATACCTATGCCGCTTAAATTATGCGTTTTTTTAGGTTATCATTTTTAATTGTAGGCCATCAAATAAGGATCGATAAGACGGGAAATGACTGACTTATTTAAATGCCTATGAGATTAGTTTACTTCAACATATTTAAGCAAATTAAGTTTCGTTTAAGAGAGGAAACCTTACTTATTCAGCATACCTGTGAAAAACTGGTTTTCACTGCTCCCGCTAGATGGCGTCAATTCAAACATTTATAGTTTTTTTGAGTTTCCCCGAAATTTAAATTAGAATGATGCAATTATTTCAACCGAAGCAAAAGGTAGATTAAATTTGCAAAAAAAAATGCATATCGATAGAATCACCCTAGATACTATTATAAAATCTGGCTTCCCATGAACTTGGAACCACCGTCAAAGACAATTCTAATTTCCGCACTTCATTTATATGCACAATCTTGAAAGATGTGTTTCGTTTAATTCTAGACTTTATCAATATATTTATAGAAGACTAAACACACTTTTTTCAAGTACAAATAAATAAACAGCCACTGAAAAGTAATGATTGCATAATTAACCTTTGACATTTGCACACTAATAGTTTTCAACTGGTTTTCCCGTTACTTTTAGTTTTACGGGGGCAACGAAGGTTTTATAAATACCTTTTTGGTAACCTATAAAATTAGGTTTTACCGCAAGAGCAGTGGTGTTATAAGACGTCCAGGTAAGTTGTACAAAAGTTTCCAAGGTGTTTACTGTTACTGGAACTAATTCTATGAGTTTTTAAAAAGCGATCTACCTTTATAAAAAACGAAGAATATAGTATTTTAAGCTCCTTAATTGTAGAATAAAGTAATTTTGGACATATTCTTTAGCAAAATCGATATCGTAAGCCGTTTCTATCCTTTTTGTCCTTTTGTCCTTAATGTATATATTTTTTAATATTACATTTATTAATATTTTCTGTCTTGGAATTTTGTCGAAGTTATACACAAAAAAAGTGTCTGTTATTTATTAGCAACATGCCTTATTTTAATCTCTCTCATGTAGTCAATCTAATATAAATATGTTGGTTATATAAATTTGCGTATATCTTAAATAGTACTCGAAATATTGGTTAATTTTTGTAACATTTAAGACGGAATTGTTTCTTTAAAAAATCCAAAAACATCTGCATCAAATGCAGTGGATGTAGTATATTATGCAACAAGTCGGGTAAACGGCATTTGAACACGAACACCTGCTGCAAAGCATTTTTGCAAAACAACACGAATACATTCACTGACATGACTCTCAGAATTGACAAAAGTCAACATCCAAGCGGTGAGAAATATTTCCGAAAACATCCGGTTGCTCCCAAACTAGTGCGATAATATCCCGGAATTGTCCCAAGTGGCCCGGAGCCGTAGCAGATGAAAGTGGCGTGGTAAAGTGAAACTTTTTGTACGCTAGATCGGTGTATAATTGAGTATTTTACAGAAAGTAGTAGAAAAATTAAGATTATCAACCTGTTGCATACTATACTTTTTTAGTTTTTTGGTAAATTTTGCAATTGCAATTGCAAACATCAGTCTCGGTAGCTCGAACCTATCGAAAGCATACTATCGCTCCCAAATCTGTGTACCGGAAATTTGTGAAGATACTTTTGGGTATTTTTGTAATTTTTTCGCGTTTACATGCTATGACAAGAAATGTTTTTATTATTACTTTTTCTACAATGGATGTTTTACCAAACATGACCTGCGTATTCTATATGATATCGCAATAGAATATAACTGAAAATGGAATGTTTAAATATTTCATCAGATTTTCATGGACATGGAATAATTGTTCGACAATGTGCTTACTTGAAACGGTCACATTTGGTTGTATTATACATCTATTAGGTCGAACACAGAAAATGTCATTGTATAAATTAATTGACTAGCCAATAAAATTATTATTAGCCCAAATCTGAATGCATATTGAAGATCTTTTCCTGCCATTATAGCAAAAAAAGTGCAACCTTGGCCGAAGGATGGGAATTAAAATGGACATCTGTGGGTCATATATCATGTGCTACAGAGACGTAGCAGCAAAGGTACTTCGTTTAACGAATTTAACCAAAACGAATAGACTAGTATGTTCTTTTAACATAATATAATATGTTATAAAATTATGTATTTCACAGTCACTGCAGTGACATAAGGAAAATATATTTTTTTGAGGAATATGCAACTATATGTAACAATTTTCAATTTTTGCGTGCAGAAAATATAAATATTTTCCAGTCGGGTCTGCAACTATTTTTGAATAAACTAAAGTGGATAGTGGAACTGCAGAGAGTCAGCAAACACGGCCGTGAGGACGTATTTCATAACATTACCTATGAACTTCTGGCTAGCTCTGCCCAAACGATAATAAAGCAATAACAACCGAGAACAAGATCTTAGGACGAAATCCATTTTAATTTTAATGTGGAAAGCCGTTGTTTTGTATACAGATAAGCATTATTAAATTTAAAACTTGTAAAAAACTCTATGTTAAAAAATACTCTCTGAGCTATCTCATCACAATTAGTGAAAAAATCCTTCTTTTTTACTGTAAAAAAAATACAAATATAAATTAATATAAATAGGTGTTAAGCTTAAGCTTAAGAGTAAAGAACATTCAAAAATTATTAATATACAATATAATACAAGTAATGTAACATAAATAACAAAAATAAAAGTATGTGCACTTTCGAAAATTTTGCAAAATTTTGATGAATAAAATACCGTCTAAAATCTAACCGTTTTTCAGTATCATTCACATTTCTGATGGGTAACAAATAAACCTAAAAATTTTCCTCAAAATCAACAGCATTGTGTTCTCAGTAATTAAGTATGTAACATGTAATGTACAATCAGCAGACCTGGAATATTGCCAGTTTACATCATAACTCGGAAGCCAGTTCGATCGTAAATGACACTATCACGATTTAAGTTAAGAATTAAGAATTCCTAGCCACAACTGCCATTACTTCAGTTTTTGGTCTAGAAACCACCTAAAAATATGTATTATAGTAACTATAAACCACAAATTGAACTGTTATAGGTTATAATGTGAAGGGATTAAAATAAATACGCAAAATACCTGAACATTTAAATAAAAAAGAAACCTTTCTTCTTACAGAAGATTTCAGCATTGTTACCGCCAGGATTTGAAATTTTGATGTGAGTGCAATCAATGCATACAAAATCACCTAATCTCTCTGATATTAATATTGATATATGCTTGATCACCCAACCCACAGTAGCTTGACTGATGCCTCTCAAATCATCAAATACAACTTGAAAATTAGTGGTATCTGTAAGCCCCAAGTAATTGACTTCTGCAAGGCTTCAGTTATAGAGATAATGATTCTTGGCCCTCTAAAACGTACAGAAAGTATTTCCTTGCAAGAGGAATCCGTTAGTCTCTTTGTCCAATATTTTCCAAAGTTATCCTCTTCTTATTCCTGAGATTGCTGCTGTTTGAAGAGTTTGAAATTCTTACATGCCCTTTCAACTAGATATTTCTCAACCATGATAGCTTCTTGCGATTTCTTCGATTTTGTCGTATAAGTAAGAAACTAACAACGCTCATCACGTATCAGGTGCTCAAATAACTCACCCTTGACTGTAAGTATTAATGATTGTGTGTAAAGTTAAGCAGTTTGTCAGGGGTAAACCTAACCCAGAAGACCTAAAAAAAAATTGTGTGTGACGCCAGAAGGATTAGTTTTAGCCTTTAAAATCTATCAAGGAAAAGGAACATTACTTCAAGCTTATAATGTAGACTTGAGAGTAGGATCTAGTGCTGTAATACGTTTGCCAAATTCTTTGGGAGCAGGTTGTCATGTGTCTTTTTTACAAGAATTTCGCTTTTAGAGTATCTTTTGAGAGAAAAAATGTGCACAGGAACAATTATAAACTCAAGAATACCTGCTGCAGCACATTTGACAGCGGAGAAAGTAATAAAGAAGTTTGCTAGAGGTTTTACACAACAAACAGTTAGGAATGATCGTCAAATCAACGTCGTTCTATGATTTTAATGGAAAAACAATTTTAATATAAAAGTTAAAATTAAAATTAAAATTAAAAAGTTCTAAGTACATTCAAGTCCCACGTCCACACATAATTGAATGCTACGACTGCGTGGGAGGCATTGACCTCATAGACAGAATGATAATGGACTGTAAAAACCATTTTTGACCTTTTTCATTTAGCAATACCTAATTCGTGGATTTCATATCGTCAAGACCGGAAAAAATTAGGCGACTTGCAAAATGATATCTTCAAATTTCTTGAATTTGAACTTGAAACTTCCAGGCTCAGAAAATGGCAAACAAGCAAGAACCTGGTCGGTTATGCTGCACCAAGATCCGGTACAACTCCACGTAATCAGCGAATGCCGGAGTTAGTAAAAATAAAGAATTCCATGCGTTGTAAGTAGACAAATTGTAAGAGGAAAACATTTTTTTTTGTAATCTTTCCCAAATTTACCTATGTATTAGATCAGAACATAATTGCTTTTAAAAATTTTTGAAAAAATTCATATAGACTCTCTGATTGAACTGGAATCACTGATATAGTTCTGACGAGCCGTTTTTCTTCGGATCTCAGGAGAATAAGACAGAAATTCTCAAATTCTTCATACCCTATATAGAATTGACAAAATTCAATAGAAACATAAAAACACGGTAAACTCAACATTTCGCTCTGTAGATCGAATGCGTGCTTGAGGTTGAGCCTCCATTCTGGCAGTTGTATCGATCTGTGCTCAAGGTTGGTTTAGGAAACGTCAATACAGCGGCGACTCGTACTTAAGGAACGACTCAACTTTTAACATCGAGTATGAACGCTGCCGTTAAAATCTGATCTTCTTGGGATTTAGATATTGTTTCTACTCACTGTGTTTATATTATTATGTAAAAAAAGTTTTGTCTAATAAGTGTTCCACCGGTTTACAGAGTACATTGTCATAATCACAGCAGAATAGGTGTTTTCATTCCTAGTCGTTGCTAACCGCAATCGTTGCCGTTTAATAAAAAGAAAATATTTCATCAAATTAAACAGGCATCCAAAATTATTACGCAAAGGGAAGCGGCATCCGTGCCATCCGCCGCCCCCCTAAATATTAACTTTAACTCAATTTCTCCAAGTTGCGGAAAGAAATATTACATTCCTTTTTTCGGTTTTCTCATTTAACAATAAAAACAAATTTCGGTTAAGTTTTTACATTTCGCATTTTAAAACCGGCAGCGATTAGAAGAAGGAATCCACAAGCCAGCGAGTTTTCCACACAAACAATTCGGTAACGGCGGAAGACGGGGACCTCGCCTCGGTTTCAGATGCATAAATTAAATTACACAAACGAGAATAAATATTCTGAGCTCTGTGAACATTTGAGGATGGCTGTGTGATATCTAAGGTTTCTTTACTTACGTTTTAGTCTTAGAGGTACGATTATATATGGTATAGTTTAATAAGTGTCCAATATTTCACAGGATAATTTTTTAAGTAGTTCTAAGGCAAACAAACTTCTGTGAAATTTGTAGATACACTTTTTCTGGATCTCCCCTGTATCGGATATTGACCAATCGGGGGCGGGGCGAATGAAATTTAATGATTTTATTGTGTCATGTGTAAGACGCATTTTTTTTAAGTTGCCCTATAAAAGTACAACGCAACAAGCAACTACAACTACATTTCCCGCCCCTCGCTCTGTCAAAATATTGATTAGTAGAAGTGCGTCATTTTATAATAAACATAGTTTTGGGGTGCAGAAACATTTTAAGAAATATCTTTCTGGCATTTCTCGGTTAACCGTGGATTCGAGTGGTTCGAGCTATTGTTTGCAATACGTGAAATTGCGAAGACTTAAAGGTGAGTGTTCTCACTAGTACAGTAGTTGAAGTTCATGATGGTTTCGATCAAAATACCAAAGTACCAAATGATCGGTTTCATTTTCAATACGTAAAATATATCCAAGGAATTTAGTTAAAATATTAGTGTGTTCTCTCTTTGAACTATTTTAAACGTTGTTAATTTATTGTTTGAAAGTCGGGTCTCTAACGACTTATATTATAGCCTGACTTATTTATTGCACTGTCGCGTGTTACTGCCCTTCAGTGCCGGTGTGGTTATTTGCGACAGGATACTTTGTGTGTCTCTGCTCCTAGGATCTATTGCACGATTGAAATAATCAGCACTAGTGATTGAAATAGTTACCATGTGTGTTCTGCCCTTAGTACCAATATACTGATGGGTGCTTCTGCCCTCCAGCCCTTACGGCATAAAATCTGGAACTGAGTTTACACTGGTACTAAGGGCAGAAACACACGAAGTGTCCTGTCGCAAATAACCACACCGAAACTGAAGGGCAGCCACATACGACAGTGCAATATACAACAGGTCATAATATATTTTATCCGTGTTTTCTGGTGATATTAAGTAATATTAAGTTTGTTTTATTATTTTTAATATTCTTTTTTAGTTTCAGATGCGAACCGTGTCACCTCGCTGACGGACTGATCACTTTTCGTTTTGATCAAAATTCTTAATAATTTTTCATTAAAAATAATTAAATAAATAAACATATACATACATATTTATACATTATTTTTTGCAGTCTGACTCATCTCTGGTTGATACTGTCTGTATACTGTAAACACCTACCGTCGCGAGAAGAATTTTATTTTCTTCCGGCATAGATATTGGCCGATTTTAGTAAAAATAGAGAATCTAGTTTTCATGTTAGGTTTTCTCAGAATTGTTCATAGTTGATCGGTACTACTAAATAAATTAAATTGTTTGAGAGAGAAACTGAGATGAGTTGTTTCATTCCTTGTCAAGATATTTGAGCCAGGACAGTAAGTAATTAACAACGAAATATTTTTAATGTGGATGGCGAAGTAAAAAAATTAGTTTTGGTTTTATATGCAACTTATCCATGGCTAAATGACCGATACAAATAATAGCGATGATAGGGGAAAGTGACAAACCCATAGTTGTTTCTGACATGTGTTCATAAATTTGTCGATTGCAAGTGAAATATGTTTCAGATAGACATTTGTCAATTAATATAGGAAGGTCTCCACGTACGTTTGAGGGTTTTCAGATCATTTCTAATGCTTTAAGTAACAGAAACACAGGGATGTCGCTGCGATTTCAGATGCATAAATCAAATTAATTGTAGACTAATTATTAAATGATCTGAGCATTCTGTCATTAATTTATAGTCTTAAATTACACGTTTAAGTGTTAAGTGCTCGATATTTCACAGGATTATTTTTCAAGAATTTCTAAGCTAAAAAATTACATTTTATAGTCCCGATATTTTGATATGAGAAATTTGAATTTGTTCTTAATTTAACTCCTACTTGTAGAGCGAGCTGCCTTTAAATACAAGCCCCTACAAGTAGTGGTTTATTGCTCGCGAATAAAGTAACCGAATAATAGTAAAGTCATGCAGAAAGTTAAATAAAATATATTCTAATTTGCAACCATTGCTTGGATAATCAAAAAGTAAATTCATTAATTATGAATAAAAACTTTGAATGAATAATGAATAATAAATACTAAATGCTGGCCATTGGCCGACATTTCTAAATTCGTATTTTAGCAAAACAGTTCTGGCTCTCCATATCTTACTTCTATCTAGCTCTTGAATGCAACTGACTACTCACTGATCACTTCTTGCTTACTTTGTACAGCTGTTTGGTACACGTTTGTTTTTAAATTATTCCGCAAATCAAAATGCAGATATGCACGAGCATGATCTCGCTGTCCAAATCCACGGTCCCAGACGCCTAAACCAACCATCCTCGAACATTTTTGAAACCTAATATTTCCTCACTGCAATCAGTCGGTGCCCTATCCGGTTGAGACCAAGAGGTGAGTTATTGTGGTAACGTCCAAAAAATTTGTTTACCACTGACCTTGAAATTTGCAGAAGTTTAATGCTTTATCCTAAATAACAAATCTTATTTTACATTTTTTGAGGAGATGAAACCCATTAAAAGAAAATATTGATCAGTCCGGAAAAGTTCCCTTTGTCTGTTGAAAATGTCCTTAAAAAAATTGACTTCATCTGTCTAGATAATTTTATTTAAAAAGTTATGATCCTGTTGGACAAGAATCCGAACCATTTGCAAAAATTTAATTCTATATTGATAATCCCCAAGTTTCAGGTCTTGAACTTTCGTAAATTTGTAGTAACGCATTAAATATATGAATAGCTTAAGTCTAAATCCAGCAGTTCTAGTTGAAATCTGGGGATAAGGGCTAAAATGTGCTAGAACATTTATTAAGTTGATCTCAGTTAGATATTACAGATTCGATTAAACATGTTTTCACTTTCAGGTTTTGATTTTAACCTAAGGCCAATATGCCAAGCTATGCAATTTCTACAGAAACTTGCTTTTATTCCGAAGTTCTTAATATTTACATATAGGAACATGATATAACATTGGAAAGGGCTTTTAATTGCCTTCCAAAATATGAGGTGGCTGATCAAAAAAAAAAGATTTTCATTATTTTAGGTTCCTTCGATATAATCGCATATTTTGAGCGCCCCTGTGTATTACAAAGTGAACTTACCTACATAAAACTTTTTCATGTCAGCTCTCTAAGAAATGAAATTTTGCCGTTATCAACATTTAATTTGAGTTGTCGTGAACAAACAGAGGGAAAATAATTATTTTTTTTAAAACCACTAAAGCTAGGTTTCAGTATTATATAAATAAAAAATAAATAAATTCAACCAGAAATTGGCGAAATAGAAAATGAAATAATATACAAGGCGTCTTATTTAATAATAATAATAATATTAATTCAATAATTGAGATATAACTATTACACACGATCCGGCAGGCCTGTCAGTTCGGCTGAAGACCAATCGCCTGAACGTGTATATGTTCTGGCCGAACTGTCAGTTAAAACTGTTCAGGCCACTCCTTTTATCCAACCCATCTTTTCACCATACCGTACTTTTTTTTTGGATTTCTTTTTGCCCAAAGTAGCTACTAATCTGACAAATGCTAACGGGTCGTCGTCAGTAGAGACCATGATTATGATTGAGACTGATATTTCATATTTGCCTGAACGTGTGGAGGGCATTCAGTCCATCAGACGGACTGTTGAGTTCGAACTGACAGGCCTGTCGGATCGTGTGTAGCCGGCTTTAGAATCACTTATTATATAATATATAATATATATCCGACACATTCTAGAAGAACGAATGAGCTGGAAAAACTTATTGTGGAGGCAAAGATCAATGGAAAACGACTAAGAGGAAGGTCTCCGACGCCCACGAAAAATCGTACAAGTATTTTTAAAATTTTAGAATTTAATACACTGCATACGTAATCAGCTCAAACGCAACAACAATTTTTGTAGTACTAATCCCTCTCGGAAACTGTTATTTCAAAATTGTTGAGCGTGAAGGCGTGAGGTTCGAGCAAATAAAGAACCAGTACCGCAGCATCATAAAGTCGTCGGCGTCACCGGTATGCCGATTATTTACCACACTCGTCGTGCTTAGAATTCCCCGAGTTTTTCTATATCTCCGAGAAACGTATTTTCAGCACATAAAACAGAGCGAAACGGACAGATATTGTGGTCCGTTATATGACAAACTGCGATCCCCCGTTCCGCCTTTGAATTCAAATGAACAAATTTCGGATTAAATTACCACGGCAAAGCTGAAAAGTTCTTTGATATAGTTTAAGGGGAGGACCGTATATCTTTTATAACAAGGCAAGATGTTTCGCCCGGGGTCCGGTTGGAAATCACTTCGAACGGTGGCGGTGGCAGCGGCTTTTTTTCCTTTTCGGAAGTTTCTTATTTCAGATTTCCCGCGCCGCCGACGGCAAGGGATAAATAACCCAATTTTTCGCTTTTGTTGCTTTATGCTTTATTTACCTTGGGTTCCGGTGTAACCTGTGTTAATAAACATAAGTGCCGCAGTTTCTGTCTAATCGGAATATATATATGTTATCGTAAAAAAACGATTTCTGTTAAAACCCGATTTTTCTATGAAAGACTAGTTTGAACAACCTTGGACAGCTAATAACTAGTTGAATATAGAACTGTCTGATGATCTATGGTTAAAATTTGATATTTTGTATGAATTAAATTTTACTAGTTGAAACTGGTTTTTACCTTGCTCTGTTTCTTAATGCGAGAGAGTAATAAATCATTATTGAACTGTAAAACTTTGTGGTCTGAGTCGTATGCCATAGGTGTATGATGATTCTCAATGGTCCCGAGAGTACCGGATAGACGGCCAAGTAGTTCACTTACCTATGCCTTGGTGTTTAAAATTAGAATTATAGTTACTTTCCGGCCGTCGAAAAAGTTCGTTCTTGAAAATGGCTAGTGTGTCCTGGAAACGGGTGAGTGATATTGCGCTTTTTAAAAATTGAAACAGTATTATTTTCAATGTGTTCAAAGCTCTTCGAAAGAGTTAAAATGTGCTTGAATATGATTGGAGTTGGACAGTCAACAATATTCACCGCAGATTCACTGCTTTTCCCAAAATTTCAAGAATTTGAAAAAAAAAATTGAACCTATTGAAAAAATTTCACTTATGTAACAAGTCATCAACTCTATTTTCCCCTTGCGATCCCTCGCTTGTGAGTTGATTTGGAGCTAGAAAAAATTCCAGACTGAATTGAAAACTCTACCGATCAGGAGTTGGATATTGGCCTAGGAACCTGAATTCGTAGCAAGGTCCCACTTATGTGGTGATTTGGAGCTAGAGCTAGAGTTGGACATTGGCCTAGAAACCTGAATTCGTAGCAAGGTTCCACTTATGTGGTGATTTTGGGCTAGAAAAAATTCCAGGCTGAATTGAAAACTCTACCGACCAAGGGTTGAATATTGGCCTAGGAACCTGAATTCGTAGCAAGGTCTCACTTATGTGGTGATTTGGAGCTAGAGCTAGAGTTGGACATTGGCCTAGAAACCTGAATTCGTAGCAAGGTTCCACTTATGTGGTGATTTGGAGCTAGAAAAAATTCCAGGCTGAATTGAAAACTCTACTGGTCAGGAGTTGGATATTGGCCTAGGAACCTGAATTCGTAGCAAGGTCCCACTTATGTGGTGATTTGGAGCTAGAGCTAGAGTTGGACATTGGCCTAGAAACCTGAATTCGTAGCAAGATTCCACTTATGTGGTGATTTTGGGCTAGAAAAAATTCCAGGATGAATTGAAAACTCTACCGACCAAGGGTTGAATATTGGCCTAGGAACCTGAATTCGTAGCAAGGTCTCACTTATGTGGTGATTTGGAGCTAGAAAAAATTCCAGGCTGAATTGAAAACTCTACCGACCAAGAGTTGGATATTGGCCTAGGAACCTGCATTCGTAGCAAGGTCCCACTTATGTGGTGATTTGGAGCTAGAGCTAGAGTTGGACATTGGCCTAGAAACCTGAATTCGTAGCAAGGTCCCACTTATGTGGTGATTTTGGGCTAGAAAAAATTCCAGGCTGAATTGAAAACTCTACCGACCAAGGGTTGAATATTGGCCTAGGAACCTGAATTCGTAGCAAGGTCTCACTTATGTGGTGATTTGGAGCTAGAAAAAATTCCAGGCTGAATTGAAAACTCTACTGGTCAGGAGTTGGATATTGGCCTAGGAACCTGAATTCGTAGCAATGTCCCACTTATCTGGTGATTTGGAGCCAGAAAAAATTCCAGGCTGTGCACTAGGATAAACGCGGCCTCACCAGGAAGAAACGAAACGAATCAAAGGATGAAAAGACTGTCACCAGAAAAATAATACACTTGTTTAACTTGAAAAAAGAAATACCTTCCTTGGGCAAAATAATATTTGGGATGAAAGAGGTTGATTTCATTCCAGCGAGGAGTTAAAATAAATTGTGGAAAACTCAAAATAGAAACTAGAGAAAGAGCAGTTAGGCAGTTGGGGAGGAAAACAGGACTATCTATAATTTCTATGAAACTTGGTTAACTTGATCTACCGGAATTTCATAGAACGGTATTCCACTGGAACAAAAGCACCTTGAGGAGAAGGTAAAAGATTACAAAAGATTAAATAATTACTCACATGGTAGCAAAAAATGGATTTGTCGGACTTACTAGCTTTTCAATAAAAACATGCTGGGGACTATCATGAAGATACGAGTTTGAATACTACTTTCGAAAAATTATAGATCTTATTTCTCCTGGGTCTGTTATAATAATGGATATATATTTATCTATTTTCACATTATTCTTACCTCTACATAAGTTTTTATTTACTTAATCTTAAAATAATGAATATTTCAATTATCTGCCTTAATTCACAATTATTATCGTTTATATGTATTATTATAATTATCAGAAAAGATTTTACAAAGAAAGCCAATTACATTACTTTATGACCGGAGATGTGCATAACAAATTGATAATCGAAGTACCGGAAGCGATGATGGCAGACTAGTGAACAGCGTTCCAATAAACAAGAGTTTACAGATTTATAATTATTGAGGTTAACCAAACAAAAAAATAGCTTCCAGAACCGAACCTTTTAGATATTTTTACACGACTTGTTATTATTTTTTTTGTATAATTGACGTTAATTAATCTTAGAGACTAAACTCATTTAAACTACAACAACAATTTATTGCTAAAACAAACAGAAACTTATAATAACAATAGTATATTATGCATAAGTGCGGTCAACGGAATTTGACTCACAAGTTTATTTGACACTAGCGGAGTGACGCTTTAACTTCAATATATTCAGTCAAAACTAGAATTATTAATATAGGAGGAGAAGGAAATAGTTTTTCCAAGGAAAATATTTTTTTAACTGAAATAGGATTTTACAATAACAGAAAGCGGCTGAACGGAACTCGGGGATTAGTCGAATTTTCGGAAGGAAAGAAAAGAAATCACAACAAAAGCTGGTATACTATCTTCGGTTGAATATCTTCACGAAGTCGCTCTGAGATAGCAGCGTTTAAAATTTTTGCAATAGAAAAAAATAGAACTTGTTAACATGTTAACCTTATTTTCTCGATTTAACTCTCGTATAAAATTTTTAGATAATAATTTTAAAATATAATAATAATAATAAATAATAAGAATTATAAATAAAGTTTTTTAAAATTTAGATGAATTCTTCAAAGGTTTCTGTCTGTATTATTAAGGACTTCAAAGACAACCTCGAGCCATACTGGTATTTTATATGAATACACGATTTATGGTTGTCAATAACTTAACGGAGGAAAGATGTTATTGCTCATAAGGACGTATGCGTATAAAGGTTAAATCCGTTGACAGTTTAATATAACAAAATATCAGTTCAACTTTGCTTTCGTGTATATAGAGTAACGAATTTAATACCTTTGTGTCAGATAATGTTTTTTTGGAAATATAACGACACCGGTGAGTAGTACTCCTGCACGATAACAATGCTTAACTAATTAGTGATATTTTGAACCGACTTTTCAAACTGAATATAGAAAAATGTGGGCTCGCGTATGTTTGAATATTTATTGCTTGAGGAATCTTTTGTAGGGATTTGTTTTTTGTTACTTTCACGCCATGTTTTGCTTAGATATTTTCTTTATTCTTGTAATGTCATTATATCTATAATTAATAAGCACTATAAAATACTCATAAAATATCTATCAATTAAATAAAATATGATGAAAGATGATTGTAATGAGAGAGTGGATTCAAAGAAAAAACTTGGATCATAGGAATATAGTAGAACCATTAGTCACACTAATAGTATATATTGTCTACCAATAAGTTTTTCATATTAGACACTTTTCTTCTAATTTTTGTTGTTTTGGTTTTGTAATATCAACGCTTAAAAATGATTAAAAAAGCGGAATGGCGTTAGGTGATTTATTTCAACACACTAAAAATTTCACCGCATTACCATCACTAATCTAGTACTTCAGTTCGCACTTGACTTCTTACTGAATCGCTCGGTCGTTAATTTCTGAAATGCGAAAATAATATGCTTGGACATATAAAACAACAATTGAGAGAAAAAAAAGTCACAGCGTAGATAAGTTTACTGTACAATAACACCATTCATTAACGTGAAAAAACATAACAACACACATTATTCTTTCAATTATTGCTGTACCTCGTTAAAAGTTTGCTAAACTAGAAAGTTATTTCACTCAAACGCCAAATTGCTAAATCTTACACGGACTGGCTACTTACTGAAATTTATATAATTTTTGTTTGCTATTTTTACGATGGCTTATCCGGAATCTCAACCCCTAACCTAACCTGTCTCCAGTATAGCAGAACATGTATGAAGTTTGACTCCAAACGTGTCTGAATTGTTCCATAGTTCTAAACAATCTCATTTTATTTTACTCATTTTAATTCAAATAGCACCTTATTTGTAATATGTAACAATAACACAATAATATTTGTAATTATTTCAACTTCCCCATTCCACCGTAATACTAATTATAATTCTTCTGGATTGCTTCTGTTGTTGAAGAATCAAATATTTCGTCAATCATCCTCATAGTGCTCTGCACCTGCTTAAATACTGACCTGAGTCGCGGTTAAGATTGATTGGTCTTTTAGAGATTTCTATAGATTCTCGGATTCTAATTGATAGAATTTTAGTTTGGCCGAATAAGATTTGATGTCCGGTTTCATTATTATGGTCGGAAATTGCTTATTCTTTACGGCATATGCATGGAATGCTGTAAAGTCCTAGTGTATCAAACGGAAATGTGTCTTGGATGTATCAAAGATGAGATAGGTGGTAAATCTGGTTTTCATATTATGTTTTTTATAAACTTTTGTTAGGTGTTGTAATTCTGGGTCCGTGATATCCGATTATTTTTGGGATGGATGGTGATGTGACAATACATAGGTAGGTGTGCATAAGTTTTCTGTAAACCGAATGACTCAATATTAGGTCTGATTTTTGTATTTTTTCATTTATCATCCAAATACTACACAATCTTAACTGCGTTTCACCTTTCTACATTTCACCAAAAAAATAGAATTAGTCATTTAAAACAATATTCATGTCCCTGCTTTAGCTCCGCCTCCCTCTAACCTTGAAGGTCTATAAGCTTGCCGGTTGTAGCTTCCAAGACTATGCCTAGTAAACACTGCATGGACATGCATATTTATATAAGCTCTTTATGATACTTTGTGGCATGTGGCGAAAATTTATTTCTTTTTTTAATCGGACACCCGCGGCTCGTGAAGACATGCACGAAAGGAATGCGACCTTTCTTTGCAGGAGTTGACTTTTTCTAGCGGAATTATCATAATATCGTAAAGAACATGTTCTCACTACTCTGGGTGTCTCTGAATTCCAGACAACAAATTATTTTGAATTGATTTTAGTTTTCATAAATAGTTTATGAATTATTTTGAATTGATTTTAGTTTCAATAAATAGTTTTTCCAAAACTTTTTGTAGAGACACTGTATTTCATTTTCTCTAACGTATCTTGCCTAAAACAGGAATATCTGGTTTGGAGTTGATTTTAGATGCCGTCTAGAATGCGTTTTGCTTGAGTTTGAGTATGAATTTAAAAATTTGAATAAAAATGTCTCGGGAACGGCTTCAAAAATCAATTGTTATGAAATATAGTTTTTACGAATGGAAAATAATAATAATAAAAAGCCTTTCAACGGTGGCCATTAATATAATTTAACTATTCCTTCTACTATATAAGAGGTGCATCCCTGTTATTTTCGTGTTTCCGCTGGATTACTAGTTGCCGCGTTACTTCGCTTCCGTTAAATATAGTATGTCCAAAGAATGTTAATCGTATGGAAAAAGTGGTATCCTTCATATTTTACCACGGAGCAGAACTAAAACCAAATTGAACTTTTGACACTCTGTATCCCCGAAATCAGTCACATACTAAAGGTCATTTCGTAGGAAATTACCAAAAACCAAAAACGCCGCGGAAAAGTGTTCCAATCAGGCTGGAAAGCGATTGCGTGCTTTGTATGTTCTACACACACATACTCACGACTCGTAAAATTATTATAAACATAGCCATCAATTTTAAATTAGCTTAAATTCGTAGCGAGTATATTCGGACTTTTTTTTTTTCGGTAGATTCTAACTACTGATGGACTTTTTTTTCATGCTGTTTTGCAAAAATGTACCCAAAAATTAAGTGTCGTAAAAGAAACAGTACGCCAACAAGTCGATAAACTTCACTCCTTTATGAAACACCCGCACCGCTCATGCTAAATCAAACCCGTTCCTAAAGTGAAGTTTATCAACCTTGTTGCATAATATACTATTTTTAATTTATCAAATAGCATTTTTCACGACATTCGCAGAGAAGTTGTAGTATGCAGTGCGTTTATGATCTTCTTCTGGAACCGGTTAATGAACACCTAGTACCTAAATGAACTCATGACTACAATGTCATTTATAAAACTTACTTGCCCAATATACTATCAATCTATCAAATTTGAGATTTTAATTCAGATCATTTTAACCCACCATTTGGAATTTTATGTGTTATTGAAGGTGTTTGAACCACTTAAGAATGTAGGTTTTGTTTCAAATTATTGTCACGAATACGGATTCGTAGATAGATGAGACTTAAACACTTAACGCAACTTTATTTAAACGCACTATTCAACCACGTCAACTCGCATTGGCCTGGTTACTGAGTCCCTATATAGTTAAAAGTTCATCTTTGCGATTTACTTGCGACGCTTTAACTGAAACCATAACACCGATTCTGAATGGATTAAAGTTGACTCCAAATATCTCTAGATTTTTCCGCAGTCTTTCCTATCGCGCCTTACGTTGAATTTATCACATAGCGAAAAAATATTTGTATTAATTGGATAACCTAGAGATTGCTTTTTACAAAACTTCTGGATTCCTCCTGCGTCGGTTTTTGCTTAGTTGATATTGCTGACGTTTCGCCCATCATCATGTTGGTTTCTTCAGAGATTGACTGAAACTGTTTCAGGAGGAATCCAGAAGTTTTGCAAAAAGCATTACAGTAACCTGTGGAAGTTCCTTTGAAATATTAACCTAGAGATTTATATACAAATAATTTGAAAAAAATTACCGGCCCAACGACAACGATGATTCAGAGACAAAACAGTATTGGGTAGATACAAAAGCAAGGAAATTGTTTCACTGCAACTTCCACATTTAGTGATATCGCTCGGGTTCACTGTTAGATCGATGGATCCCTTTTGTATACAGTCAACACCGTGCGAAAATAATAGAGACCCGTAATCGGCCAGCCATTAAGCATATTCCTAGAGCCGAGTCGATGTCTGAGTATGACGATATTGTTCTCCGAACGGCGGGCGGGGCCCAAGACAAATATTTACGATGTTGCTCGGCAAACACTACGTCTTACCTAGGGGCTACACGACCAAACCTTTATTATATCATATTAGCTTAATTATACCATAAACTATATGAGTTTGCTGCCTTTGCATGACATTAAAGGATTGCACGGAAAACTTCCTAGATTGAAAAGATTTGTTCGTATCCATTTTCTGTACTACCTAATATGACAACATCGTTTTTTAATTGACTTATCATTTCCCTTGACAGTGCAATCCAAATGATAAATAATTCATTTTTTTAAATTTTACAATTCTTAAAAAATTTGAAATGAGTTAACATTGTACACATTTTGTTATCTTTAGCAATTTAATAATATCAATTTTTTGAAATTAATAATTTTGTAGCTGATATGCCCTTTGCCATTGAAAAACAGGACACCAATTATACCCTCCATTAAGAAAACAATTTGGACCGTTATACTATTATTAACATATGATAAACAATATCTATTGATCAAAAACGATATCGATAAGGGCGGTATGTGTGAGTCAGTCCGTAATGTCTCTCGCCTTGGCGGTACTGCTTTGTTTTACAATGAAACGTAGAAGATGCGATAGGGCTTGAAAACCGCTGCTAATTAGTGTTGGAAAAAGTGAGAGCATTAAAAAACACGCGACAATGAAAGTATCAAAGGGAATACCCACTTTATTATTTATGGAAGTGTTGAAAATATAAGAAATATGAAATAATGAAAAATCCAAGTCAGATGTTTTTTCGTCGGTCGGACAATCCAATACCATATTATGGAATAAGCTTGACAAACGCGAGTTCTTAAAAAGCGAGTGACTAAAGAAGTTCATCAATGTCTGGCTTAATATCCTTTTTCCCCGATCATTTAATTTTGGCTACATTTTTGCAAATCTGCACTAATGCATTCGCTGAATGACGTGTGGTGTAACTGTAAAAAATTACAGACTTCAAGATACCATCACCAAAAATTACCAAGAACAACCAATCACTAACAAACTCGTAAGAGAAGTACCGATGAGTTACCGTGACACCGTGTATTTTATTTATTGTCACAAGAACAATATCTTCTTCTTTTTATAAGGCTTTTGCCTTGTACTATGTAGTCAGAGACGCAGCTGGGAAGATGAGCTCCAGCTCTCATTGCATCGTATGGGGGGACATCCAGGAGGTCTGCTCGATCTTGGGAGGCTATCTCTTTCAATTTGCGGCAGTCTGTGGTCATCCACCCGTTCAACATGATCTCTCCATTCGCGCCTTCTGTTTCGGAACCATCGTATCGTATCTACAGCGTATGTAATAACGGGTCTCACACAGGTCTTATATATACGAGTGTGACCTTCTATGGTGATATGTTAAATTAAGGCTGCCTTGGTTGTTTGTCATTTTACTTCTTTTTGGAGATCTCTGCTGCTCGTGACGCTGACGCCGAAATAATTAAAACTCATGATCAGCTCTACAAGGTTCATTGTCTATGGCCAATTTAGATCTTCTGGGCTCTTTTGATATCGTTAGTGATTTAGATTACTTAGAGGAGATGTTTTCGAACTTAAAGAGCACTCTCTTCATCTTCCGATATCAACACGGCATCGTCCGCATAGCAGATTATCTTTATTTCGTTGTTCTCTAGTCAGTATCCCTTTCCAATCTTCTTCATTTCAGATATTAGCTCATCCATAATCAGATTGAAAAGGATAGTGCTCAGGCTGTCACCTTGTCTTATCCCTGCCCGCATGGGTATTTTGCGTGTTTTTCTGCCCTCGACTTGTATTTAGGTCATATTGTGGGTGCACACTCCTTTTCTTGAGAAGTCTCTCAACATCAGGGAGTCTTACGCAGTCAAATGTTGTGTGGGATCTCTAAAACACTGTTGGCTTCTTCAACGTTTTAGTCAAGCTCTGAAGAAGCCAACAGAGTGATTGGCGAAACGTTAGCTAGTTCGACTCAACGAAAACCGACGCAGGAGGAATGCAGAACTTTTATAGGAAGTATCACATATAAGCTGCTTTATTGTATTCTATAGACTTGTAAGTAATCTGCCTGATTGTAAAGATTGCATCTATTGTTGACCTATTTTTTCTAAAGCCTTCTTGCGCCCACTAGAAGATATTTCGTCCTACAGGATTTTGGCCAATAACTTCAGTATTGAGCTTAACAGCATGATTCCCCTGGGTCTTTTCTGCTTCCTTTCTTAAATATTGGGATGATTATTCTTTCCTCCCATTCAGTTGGTACTTTGTTTGTCTTAATTGTTTTGTTAAAGAGTATGTGCAGCTCCTTTGATAGTTCGATAGTTCCTCTCCTCCGTACTTCAGCAACTCGTTAGATATTTCATCGTCTCCAGCAGACCTGCGTCTTTTTAGTTTGATTGTTGTTTCTTCAATACTCAAAGTGTTCTTTCTCAATGTGTCCTGCATTAGTGTCAAGACTGTAGAGTTGACAGAAGTATTGTTTCCAATCATTGAGAATTATTTTTTTTTTACATTTACTTCTTCATTAATTGTTTTTTTCCTATTCCTTAGCATGTTCTAAATCGTCCTCTAGCCTCCGTGAAGGTCATGTTCCATGTCTGCCGAGAACTATTCCCAATGTGTTCTTTTAATGTTCTGAAGTTTAGTGTTTACGACCTTTTATTTCGACCTTTTATTCATCAAGTGTCTTGTAATCTGTATTTCACTTATGCTTTTCGTTTTTCATTTGCCAGTTGTTTTATATTATTTGTGAACCATGGTTTAGTGTTTGGTTTGGTATATTTGTTTGAAATTCTTCTTCCGGCAGCTTCTTCGGCGGCTTGCAGAATGTTTGATTTTATTCTTTGCCAGGCAGTTTCGACATTGTCAGTTTTTGTAATATGATTACTGTCTATTTTGTCTTTGAGTCTTTGTTGATATAGTTGTTTTGTTGATGAGAATGTCAGTGAATCGATATTGAGTTTGCTGACTCTGACTCTACAGCTACAGACAACACCTACTACTACTATTCATGGAGTGATCTAGTAGTGATAGAGTTATACAGCTGAGCATAGCTGCATTGGTGCTACTATTTTTGCTGAATCCAAATTCAAAATTGCTCACTCAGTTTGGACAACATCGATAGCAACGAAATTGAAATGAAATTGGTAACCCCCTCGCATCCTTTGAGAAGAGTTAAAGAAACAAGTGGCGGGAATGGGTCTATTAGGCCAAAAAGAATTAATTTGTTGGACAAAAATCTCAGACAGAATCGGATCAAAAATATACACTGAAACCCTGTTAGAATATGCATCCGTTCATAAGGGGAGAGAACGGGCCAGCAGATCTGGCGATTTGTATACTTATTTTATAGTGCCAGAATTTGGCACTAAAAAACTACTTCCTTTGCACATATGGGCTTAAATATTCACAAATAATTTATTAATAATTAATTAAGGCTTCACCACAATCTAACATAATGATACTTCAGGAAATACCAGGAAATTAGCGGCCAATGAGTTCTAGATTGAAAGCGGCAAGCAATAATAATTATAATACTGCAACTCCTCCCGGAACGCTCGCTAATTCAAACAGTGGAAAACGCAAAACATCTCCACGCCCAATTAAGTCGGTTTAAAGCAGTCAGCGCCGATCAGCAAAAAAAAAAATAAGTGGACGAATTGTTTGAGACAAAAAAGAGAGGATTCCAAAACATAATCCACGCGTCGGGCCCAATTTAGTCGTCAAAAAGGCCCTCCCCCGCGTCACCTCTCCCTAGCACGCCATCCATTCAACGGTCCACTTTTCGCTTTCGGATTTCCGACCGTGCTATCAACGCGACATTTTAAAATATTTTTGCTTAGCGCTAAATGAATTTTACATTTTTCTCTCTCTTATACGAGGATACCGTTCAAAGGGGAAGCTCTTTTACCGGAACGGCTATTAAAATGTACGTGTAGCGCATTTAAATGCGAGGAACAGATTATATTCGTGCCGTTTTTATTACAAGTGCTCTTTTCAAAAAAGATCGCACGGCCCTTTCAAAGGAAACTGTCGTGGTTCTGACGAAAATTTATTATTGGTATACCTAAATATCCTCCCAATTTAGTGACTTAATAATAGGAATTTTATCGCAATATTCTCGATTATTGCACGAGGCAGAATATTAATTTAGAGTTTGAAGTTTTGAGGTCGATATCAAACGCCATTTAAAGAATTGAAAGTGTAAACAGAAAAATACTTAATCGAGCTTTGCACGTGACTTGGTTCTTTTATAATATGCGACGAAGTGTAGGTGTCTCGCGGTTAATTGAGCATTAGGCGTTTTGGAAAAACCGGAGTCGCCTTTTCCCTCCGCTATCAATTTCTGACCAATTTTGTATAATATTTATTTATTATATGTTATATCTTATTATATCATTATAAATATCATTATTTATCACATTGAAGTGTAAAAATTGACAACAGACAACCGCCTTGATAAGCAAACGTTTTATTGACTAGATTATATGTCAAAATATTTAATAATAAACAAGTAATTCCATTTGAACAAAATGACTTTTTGCCAAATTTGTGCAAGAGGGAAAATTCATGATTTTTGAACCACTCTGTAGATTGCATAAGTTATAACTATACACAGAACTAGTACCCACAGTACTGACAAATTCCGGCCAAAATTTCATCTTCATAAATATTTAACTAATTCATCGAGAGAGAATTTAAATTAAATTTAAAATTAAAATATTTTGCAAAAATGATCAGAAACTGACATAGGGAAAAAAAGAAATCATGTATAGGTTGTCCCATTAAAACAATCCAAGTTGTCGATACTCTTTAATACAAGCAGCAATATTGTGATACTGAAAATATTTTAGATCGCTAGAAAATAGCCAAAAACCTATCTGACCAGATTTAGATAGGCATGAAAAAGTTTACTGGATAAACTTTTGGCATTTGCTAAATGTGTATCAAATACCAAAGAGTGCTTGATATACGGGGTACGACTTTTACTATTTTCCATTGTTTTGACTGAATAAATATTTCGGAAATTTTTTACAGTAATTAAGATGTATCATATAACGTATTATAGTCCTTATATTATGGATTGATTGCACATTGCACAAGTGTAGAGACAGTGGTTATTTAAGGACATCTTGTTTTTGGTCTGTATTTGCATTTTCTAACTTAGTATTCACCTTTTTAAGGTACAAGCAGGTTAATTATAATACGACACACGATAAATGGTGGTGACTGTAATAATGCTATTAACGATTTTATTTTCTCCTAAATTTTACATTTCATATAAGTACTCGTAAAAGGATTCAAATGACACTTTTCAATTTTTTCAAATTTTCTTCAACCCGCGGTCTAAATATAACATACTAACACTACTACTGGAAGACGCAAATGCATTTATAATTTCTGTCCTGATAAACGCTTGCAAAGCGGCTTTTTATTGGTTTATTGCTTGGTTGAATGATGGTAAGGAGTCTTCCATTAAATGATGGGCCAAGCAAGTCATGGCCATTTATAGTGTACTGGACTAGTTAATAGCTGAGAGTCCTGATTAATTCTCTAGACTGTGGGAGAAGTCTCCTGACCAAATGATAATAAAAATCTTTAATCTACAGCGACTGCCTACTTAAATAAAGAATCAAGAAAGGCTTAAATTCAAGGCGTAGAAAATATGGCTCAGATCCATGGAAAACGAAACTGATGTGGTAAAATGATGCTTCCCGCACGCTAGATCGGTGTAGAGGAGTAGAAAATAGTATATTATGAAACAGGTGTGGTAAACGGCAAGTTTAGCGAACGCGTTGCATACTATACTTTTTATATATTTTTGGGTACATTTTCGCAAAACAGCACGAATACTTTTACTGACATGATCGTCAGAATTGACAAACGTCAAAATTCAAAACGTGAGAAATATCTCCGAAAACATCCGATTGCTCCCAAACCCGTGTGGTAAAATCTCGGAAATGTCCGAAGTGACTCGGATTCGTGGGAAACGAAACTGACGAGGTAAAGAGCCGCTTCCCGCACGCTAGATGTAATTAAGTATTTTACAGACGGGAGTAGAAAAAAGTTATTTTGTTCCATTCTATTATATTCGATTCTTATTACAGCATTAGTAAACTTTCAAATTACATTTGACACATAAACCAACACCATCAGCCTCGCGATACTTTCGCCGCATAATTTAGGTCTTTGATTGGATATCCAGTTTCCATTTAGAATTTAGCACTGCTGTTGTAAACCAGTCGGGCAAACTAAATTAGTATTCTAGTCCATATATTTTCGGAAAATCACGCGTTCATTTGCCGGAATTGTTTCAACATTCGCTGTCCGAATTATTCTAAAACACATAATTCAGCGCTTGTTCCTCGGAAGCTGGATGTGCGATACGGTATATAGCGTTGCCGTTCAAAATCAATTTCTAATTAGATTGTTAATACTGTTTTTTTAATTCAGTTTAGCCCAGAATTTTTTAGGGCGTTTTAAAAATATATTGTTGATTGTTTTAGATAAAGTCAAATTAAATTGTTTGTTGACAACTATAAAAATTCTATTATAAATTTAGGAAAACTGATAAAAAAAAATTCAATTCTCCACAACTGCTTTCTTTTTAAATGACCACAAATTTTATTTTTCATATTTTATTGAATTGCACTTTAAACGAGGTGTAAGTAACCGTAATATTTTGATATAATAAAAAATAGGATTGTGGTAGCTTTATTTAAAAAAGTATTGATTTTCAACATAAAGTATGTTGAACAGAAGTTGTCCAAGAAAAAGAGTCCAAAAAATTAATTCGTAATTCGTTACAAATGCTTTGATTGTTGATTTGGCAAACAAAAATGTTATACCAAGCGTTCAAAATGAGTTTCCTCGGAACATCTCGATTAACATTGACATTTTAACTAATCAAATTTTCTTATTACTACTTCACGTCGTTTTGAGAAAAAAACAATTAAAATCGGAATTTCCTCAATTTTGAGTCAAAATTTGTAGAAGTGTGACATTTCCTATCTTAGTTTTCGAAAGACTGTTAAAATGAAATAAACAAATCAAAAAATTCGATTAATATGTCCGATAAATATGCCTCCAGAAAATGAGATAAATGTTTTTTAAAATAAATACGTGAAGCTCTATCAAGACGTAATTTTGAAAGGTTTGAATAAAAAATCTTAATTTTGGAGTCATTCTAAAGCTAGACACTCCAGATGGGTGGGATTTACCTTAATTGATTTCTTATTTCTTATTTAGTATTTCTTGTCAGACCAATATAAACGCGAGAAAACAAATCAGAAGGTTATACGGAATGTGCCTACTCATTTTCAACAGGATCGTAAATGCTCATGAATAATTCTTACGAGCTTTCGACCAAAACCCACCAATGTCGCAGAAATTTTACAGGTCGTCTTAGGGTCCTACTTTATACACTTCTAAATAATGAAAACAGCTAGGATTTCATTAATTATACTAACTTCGCACTTGGCTAATGTAATGCCGGTTGCTATACCACAGTAAATTTATTGTGAAACATTAAAGTATTTTGAGTATATTTCGGAACATTGCGAAGATTTTGGATGCTGTGCTCTTAAGGAGACACTGAATCGCTTTGTAATTGCACAATTTAGAGTAGGGAATAGAAAAAATATGTTTCGCAATTACCATTCATCATCCTTGTGGGAAGCTAGTACCCATTAAATTATATCAAGTTGTGTCGATAACACTCTATATAGTAAATTAACGCATTTAACCAATGATTTTCTTTCAGATTGCAATGATCAGCAAAATTCCGATCGGTTCGCTATAATGGCTCTGGGACAAATACTGGCCAAACAATGGATCTACTTCACCACGTAAGTTTTCGATGATTCTAGTTGGTTTATCATTCGCAAAATTTGTGCACCTCTATTTAGTATGTAAACTGGGACAATACAATTGTCCTCATTTAAAATATTTCTTTGACGATATTGAATTTTTATACGCCAGTTGGTCCCGGTGTTTTGAAAACCTCTTCTTGTTATTTGGCCGTGTGAATGAAATTTCAATTTTTTGGAGAAGAATTTGAAAAAGATGGGGAATCTTGGAAAGTACTTCTATGAACTTGCGTGAATCACTGGATAAACATCTGGCTACATCTTTACAATTTTTTACAATGCGAATTTACAAAGAAAATACGATTAGACATATATACACATCAAATGTACAAAAACAAACGACATTATTAAATCAATTTCAACCTTTATCGATTCATTACCGTTTTAAACTCTTAAAATGTTAAAATTTTTAAAAGAATGCAAAACTTATTTTGAAATTTCATGAAGCCCTTTTTGCGCGCCGCTGATAATGGAAACTTTCTTTACCATTTATTCCTTGATGCAGTTTAGACGGTATGTGTTATTGTTTAGTTCTAATTTTAAAAGATACAAGATACATCCTGTATAACAGACCGGGTTTCAAAAAAGAATCCGATATCACTCTCATTGACACTTTGCACCTCTGAAAATTTTGAAACTATACTCAATATTAGACAATTCAGCTGGTGTTCCACATTATTTGAAACTCAGTTTATTCATACAGGGCGTTTCAAAAACTTCTGTTTCGTATGTTGCGTCGACTTCGTGCCAACAAATAGAAATCCTGAAAACTGACAAAACTTATTTTTTATTAACATTTATAAAAATAAAAAAGAAAATGATGAACATGATTTTAAAAACTGCATTTCTTCTGTATCTGTATTTTTCTTTTTTTTTTTGAAGAATATTTTTTTTATAGGTTGTTTCATGGGGTTTGATCCACAGTTAACAAAACACACAAATAATTTTAAAACACTGTAATTGTCATTGACGTTTCGACCGGCAACCCAGGTCTTTCTCAAAAACTGAAATCAAAGGACAAAAAAGCACGATCATGCAAAGAATTAGTTCGCTATCAAAAAATAAAACGTCTAACACAGAATATCTTAAACAGTGGACATATACGAATTTAAAAATTACAAATATTACAAAAACAAATTACATATATTAGTCATACTCACAAATTTATTAATTTTTTTTTAAAACAATAACGTTCTTGCTTTGCTACCCTTCGAATCAAAAATAGAAGTGGAAAATAAACATTCATTGTATCTGATGTCTTTTTTTTCCCTCTTAGTTTTTATTTATTTATTTTTTTAGAGTGTACGTTTGTGTAAGTTTAAGACCTATTGATACGCGGTGGAGCGTCTGAGCATTAAAATGGTCTACTTTAACAATTCGAAATAGGTTTCACTCAGGTGTTTTATGTCGGTTTTCGCGTTTATAAGATTTTATTCCTTTGAATATGTATCATCTCAATTATTTCCCTTTTTTGTGTGTTTGGTTCTGTAGCAAGTACTTTTGTGTCATCGAAGTTAAAAGTATGTGTTTTCTCCGTTATATGACTGCTGATGGCTGTTTTGTTTTTTTTGTCGGACTTATGGCCATTGATGCGGTTCTGCAACAGTTGGCTAGTCTGTCCAATGTACACTTAGTCTCAGTCGTTGCGCCGTATTTGATACACAATGTGACTTTTTTTATCTTTGGGTATTGGTGTTTTTAGTTTACTGAAATTTCTATTTAACAAAATTTGACGATAGATTTGGTATGTATGGCAACGAACAATATTCTCTTTTTGATGGTTATGTGTTTTGGTTAGTTTTTAGAATTTATGTATCCTTCTTTTAAAAATAGAGTTAATTAGGGCAATTGGGTAATCGTTTAGTTTAAGTGTGTACTTAGCCTTATATATAGCTTTTTTTCTGTACTCTAGGTCAGATAGATTATATATATATATATATATATATATATATATATATATATATATATATATATATATATATATATATATATATATATATTCTCACGTATTGATTCACGGATGGAAAAATGTGATGACACTATATTCCGCGATATCATCCGTTCGCTCGTTGAACTCCGACTGGAATCCTGCAGACGTTTCGCCAAAATCTCACTTGGCATCTTCAATGCTCGCGCTCCGAAAACACTTCGAACACTCAGTGGATGCAGTCGGATGCAGGATTCCAGTCGGAGTTCAACGAGCGAACGGATGATATCCCGGAATATAGTGTCATCATCATCATCATCATCATATATATATATATATATATATATATATATATATATATATATATATATATATATATATATATATATATATATATATATATATATATATATATATATATATATATATATATATATATATATATATATATATATATATATATATATATATATATATATATATATATATATATATATATATATATATATATATATGTACATAAACTTTCCAGGTCAATGATTCAAATTCAAAATTAAATACAATATAGTAATGAATGAATGTTATCGTTATCATCATATTAGGTCACCAGATTTCGTTCTCCCACCTCAATTTTCGGTTCGATTTTAGTGCCTTCAGATTTCAGATGCTTCAGATAATCCTGAAAAAAATGTCATCGTTAACGTGAAGCACAAAAAGCTCTCGGGACCTTCGTTTTCAATGCCCGTCTTGCGATATTAAAACGGATTTGCAATCGATAATCGGGTTGCCGCAATTAGCGTTTTTGAAGCGGAGCTAAAAGCCCACACGCGGGCGATGTCTTTACAAAGTTGAACGAAATGTTTATCTTATAAGCTGGGTGAAAGCATAGATTTTCTATAGACCGATTATTTTTCAACATCAAACACAGGTTTTTTTTTTCAATTTCCCTTTGTCTAATTCAACAATTTTTTGTTGATTTAGTGATGCTATCCTACTAAGAAAACTGACCTGAAACGCAGACGAGTTACTGAAGAAATTTATTTTCAACGTGTACTCATTTTATACTTTTTTACGACTATTACGGTTTGAGTACATTTTACATACAGCCAAAATAGAGTTCTCCAAAAGATATACCGTTTTTACGACATAATCCGGTATCTAACTTTGGTAAATTTTAATGATGGTCTAAACGCAGACCTACCTCGCTTGGGTTTCTCTTTGTAACCCTAAATAAAAACATGCTGTCCAGAATGGGTGGGAGGGTATTTATATCGGCGTTGTCCGAAGAACGGCGCGATTGGTGAGGGAGTGGATAGGATAGCATGCTTCGCCATTAATTGGAGGTTCAGGAACCATGGGAGCGTACCCGGGAAACCATCGTGCTTTTTGCATAGGAGTTTATTATTGCAATAGTGACTCGATCGTATCAGCTCAACGTTTATATCGTGCAGAATTTAATGTACGGAAGGCACCGAAAGACGATACCATCCGAAAATGGATTCGAATGTTTGAGAATACCAGTTCGACTGTGAAAATTCACCATCCAGGTCGCCCACGCTCTGTTCGAAGCCAACAAGCGATTAAACAAGTGAGAGTTTCAGTGCGTCAAAATCCTTCTCAAGTAGTTCGCAAACGAGGTCAAGGCCTTAACATTAAAAAGTCGTCGTTGCACACTATTTTGAAGAAAGATTTACATCTTACAGCCTACAAAATTCAGCTCGTGCAGGAACTGAAACCTACCGACTATCCTCTTTGACTGAATTTTGCAAATGAAATGCTTCAACGCTTCCCAACGTTTGAAAACATCCTGTTTAGTGAAGAAGCGAATTTTCACTTAAACGAGCACGTAAACAAAGAAAACTGCCGCTTCTGGTCCAACGAAAATCGGAGAGAAAAACATGAACGACCACTACATAGTCCAAAGGTTATCGTGTGGCCTGCCATGTTTTTTTGAAGATCGGCGAGGGCGACCACTTACGGTAAATAGTGAGCGGTATTGTTTCATGTTACGGAACTTTTTGGCTCCACAATTACAGGAGTTTGAAGGTTTTAGTTTGGAGACATGGTTTCAACAAGATGGGCAACTTGCCAAACATCAAACCAATCGTTTGCGGTTGTCACTCAACTTTTCCCAGAAAAAGTGATCTCTCGTCCCCCGAGAAGCCCCGATCTGACACCCCTTGATTATTTTACGTGGAGATATCTTAAGCAGAAAGTTTACGCAAATAAACCATGAACTCTACTGCAACTGAACCACAATATTCACACCGAAATGGCCGCCATTTTCGGAAAGATGTGTAGACGCGTGGTGGCTAATTTCCGATTTCGTTTAGAGTAATGCCAACAAAGCGAGAGTCAACATTTGGACAACATAATCTTTGCCAATTAATTTTCCAATATCTGCTGTAAAATTATATATATATATATATATATATATATATATATATATATATATATATATATATATATATATATATATATATATATATATATATATATATATATATATATATATATATATATATATATATTCTGACTTGTGGTTTGGTTTTAATTGAATTTACAAATACCCCCTGCCCTTTCGGGACACCCGATAGGTTCGCAATTCCATAATGATGTTCCAGAACCATACTTCGGTACTTCGTGCATACAAATGCTGAAAGCTGACGGATTTGTGTAGAGTTTCATCGGTGAGATTTCCGGATTATTATTAATATTTTTATTATAAATGCAGTGAAAATATATACGAAGGAGTAAATTTAGCTATAAAATAATGTTACAATATTTAGAAAAAAAAAGTTATGCTGCATCAAAAGCGACTATTTATATTAATAATTAATTTTGGCACTAGTCGACTTCTGTAAACATTTTCTTCTTCGATGACATGTTCTACACATTTTTTCCAACTAGAAGGAGTTTTTCTACTTCACTTCTAATCAATCCTGCTGGCCCAAAACTAAATTTCGGCGAGGTGTTGTTTCTTCTTAAACTGGGTTTCAGCTGTCCCCATATCAGTTCTACCAAATTAAAATTGCAGTGATATGGTGGAAGACGGACAACTTTGAACCTCCGCTCCGTGGCCAACTTGTCCCCATTATACTTCTTATCAAACGTTCCAGTCTTAAGAAATTCTTTGTGTAGGAATTTTCATTTTTCATTTTCATTTTTAAACAAAAAATTTTTAATGACTTCTTTAGTCGATTTTTTCCGCTTGTGCAAAATGGTAGCTGGCGTTGTCCAACACTGGTCGAATATTGGGAAGTAATTTTTCAAAAAACCATTTTTGAAAGATGTGTGTTGTGATGTTTTCGAGATTGTAAACCTTTGGGTCTTTGACATCTTTTGCAAAAAGCAACAAAGCGTTATTTACCCAATCAGCTTCAGAGCCGGCATGTATTATGATAATTCGTTTGCCCCGTGAAACTGGCACATCCAATGAACATTTCCTGCCAGTTTCCTTTCTTGACGGTATCGTCGCTATCAAACCAGGTCTCATCTAAATATGTGATGGGGAATTTCTTGGATTTCTCTCAAATATCTTGTCCTCCACTCCGAAATTCTTCTGGATTCCATCAAATCTTGTCTCTTATTGATGGTTTTATGATAAAAACCAATTCTTCGTACGAACGCACGCAAAGTCTCTTGGCAACAGTCCACTACGGCACCCTCATGTAAACTTTTAATTGTTAAAACAATATTCTTCTGATACGCATCATATATCAACCGTCTTACTATTCCGGCATGGTGCATGTCAAGTAGACTCTTTGAGACCCCGCGATATTTCCGCGTTTTTTTTTCTTGGACACCATTCACAACTGTGTCAAGTACTGTGTTTTAGTCATCATAATGTTAATATTTGGTAAGAAATAAATTGTAATAAAATGTATATGGTACCTCAATAAAAATGACACACTGAGCCTTGAAGAACAATTCAACAACAGTAAGTTGATAATTGCTAATTACAATCACAAGACGGAATAGAAATAAATCCAAAGCTTCGACGGCTAAGAAAATACTGTTTCATAAAATTGACAGTATACTCCGATTTCACCAACCCACGGCCCTGACTTGTGGAACACGTGCCGAAAAGAATTGTCCGTTTTACACAACAGGTGAGTTTTAAACTCATTCCGAAATGAAAACCATAAAAAGGTTGTAAAAACAGTATATCGTTTGGAGAACTCTACATTAGCTGAGTGACCGTATGATTGACAAAAGTGCATGAGAAAGGAATAAGGAGTAAAAAAGGAAAATTAAGTGTTACTTTAAGACGTCAGCGTCGTTAACCATTGTAGTGAGTCATTTCGGACATTTCCGGCACTATTATCACGGGTTTGTTGTGTCAGTTCTGATGGGTACGTCCCAGGTCACTTATAAACAATCTACGTGCTGTGTTGCAAAAATGTACCAAACAGAAGAAAGACAAAGAGTACAGTATGCAACATGCAACAACTTTTTCAGTCGCTTCTTCTGAAATACCTGACGAAGGCGCGACAGTGTGGCCTTTTATAGAAAAACACCCCGAAAATCATAACTTTATCATTTATTTTAAAATTTCACGGAATCCTTTTTCCCGCTTATTAAACAAAAAACGTTTTATTGAAAAGTATTTTCAACAGCGGCGCTCGAGAAAAAATTTAAAGTGGTATTAAGCGATAGATGTATTATAGCCCTCTACAAGAAATAATACTACATCATCAAAAGTAATAATGTAATATGTTGCTATGCTGCAATAACTTTTTTGTAATTTGACTTTCAGGTTATTTTCTTATAAAATAGGAAAATTTGTATTGTTAGGCGAAAAAGGTACAATTGATTGATAGCGCTAGGATGGAGCATTTTCGAGGAAAATGAATTTCAAAAATACACTGTTTAGCATGCCCGGATTCCTCAAAAATGTTAAATTTGCTATATTTAACCAGTAAGTTTAATTTATAATTCCGTATAAAATGAGTAACAATGAAAAATCACTAATTTACATTATTTTCAAGTATTTTGAATACGCAAATATGTTCTAATATTTTGAGATGCACGAAGAATCTGGACGCGATTAATTCGCTTTAGTAACCCTTCTGGATCATTTATTTCTGGGGCATAAATAGAATTACGCATATTACCCTACATAATCTAGTGCCCAATTTACTAGGCCACCTCGACCTATCCGCTTGTTTGCAAAATTTTCATCAAACCAGTTTCTTGCACCCTGCCCAAAGTGAAAGAACATCGGCATGTGAGTACGTATGGGCATATTCTCTAATAATTCGACGAGACTATTTGTAATGAAATTTAAGTAAGCATTAATCTCTTTTGTAAATAAAAGAGCATATTAATTTAAGATTGAAAAATTACTAAAATTTCTAGATGCATATTTTTTGATAAAAAAATGTAATTTTGCATTGTTTGTCTGTTTTTAACCAAACAATACTCTCCCAGTGTCCTTTATATTTTCAGTGTTACATTTGCTATTTTGACAATACTCGTCTCATCTCCTTTAACATACTTGATTTTGAACGACAACAACATGAATTTTCTTAAAAAAAATATATAAAAATATAGTTGCAGTTCTTGGCTGCTTGTGCGCTCAACACATTGGGAATTTTATTATTAAATAATCCTCGAAAATTCAATTATCCAGACAAACATGTTATATTGAGGAGCAACGTATTAAAAAAATACAAAATGGCATTTATTAGAGTGCCTATATCCTACGGATATAATTACTTTCGATTATAAGAACAGTCTATAGCGGGTTCACTTTACAGTTTTCTTTAGGATAGCGCAGATGCTTAATGCATTCTTTTTTACCCGCAATCAAAAACACTGGTTATTTAAAGACTAAATTTTTAAAGAATGTCAATATCATAAATCTTGAAAGTTGCAGAATTTTGCTTAAAAAACCTTCTGTGTTGTCGAGGCGGGTTTGAATATTAATAGTTTGGAAATTACGAGAAAAGTTCTGAGACGAAGAAAATCGATAAGACAAAACAAACAAAATATTCTTTAACAATAGGTAAATGACATCTTGAACGGAAAGTATGAATATATTTTATATTTCAAAGAACGTTTCAGCATTAAAAACCTTTCTAAATATATTTATCAAAAGGTTCAAGCTCGTATGGAATAATTCTAGTATCTGAGACTTCATGAATGTAGTTTGCGAGATGTTATAGAGACAGATATAATTCGACATGAATCAAACTAGCAAATATAAAGAGAGGTCCAAACTGGTCGAGTTGGATTTAATAAGCGATAGTCAAAGCTCCTTTCAAGCAACACGACCGTTAGAAATTATAACAAACTTCCTGGAAAAGTATAATACCAACAAATTGTGTGGTGTTTTTTATGGTAAATTTTAATAATTAATTTTGATTCGTTTATATACGTTGCACTGTGTTGTTTTTTCTTGAAAATAACGATTTTAAATAAACGCGAATAGTACGAGGCCACTCAAGATTTTAACACGCAAAGTGGGATTTAGGGCTCTCGTAGAAACAAATTGGTCCTTCGAACCGGAAGCAAATTTTCAGAAAAATAATTTTGCGATCGAATTTGGCGATTATCATTGCCGGGTTTCCCATTGTTCTTCATCAAGTGCCTGTTGGGCCTGAGAACGAGGTTGAGCGCAAAGGAATAACTTAATTTTTTCACGGGAAAATAGCGTTAAAATAATTTAATTCGTGTTTCGAGTTTTCATACAATAAACAAACTTCTTTCCTTTTTGTGGTTTCTTGGATTGTTTGAAGGTTTGGCAATGTTTTTTAGCAGCTTCAATTATTGGACATTTGCAATTTCTTTGTTAATTTTGCTTGCGAACAATGGTACCCATCAAAAGATTACTATTTTAGAGAGTATTGAGGAGGCTTACTGATTTTCCGTAAAAAAAATGACTGGTACATTTTTGAAGTCAAAAACAGATATAAGTCTAACCATATGGAAAATTTTTGGATATGTTATATTAACTTTCGGTTTCTTCGTTTATATGAAGTTCGTTCGCACTAGTTCTTCATTAGAAGTTTTTGGGAGTTAAAGTTTTTTGGAAAAGTACGAAGCATTAGAAACATTTTTTGATATATTTGGAGGGTGAGCATTGAACTCTGGTTCGCTGGTTCTATTACTCGTTCCTTCTCTCTTTAAACAGGAGAAAGATCTAGCCTTAACAAAAATTGAAATATTCCTCAAAACATGCTTGTGAAAGACACTAGAGCTTCTGGACATCCATCATATTGTTGTGTGCACACGAGAAACTCAACAGAAGATACTAACACAAGCCCATCTGCATTTGTGGCGGCAGTCGAGCGATTGGCGAGGCTGTTACCTCTGTGAGGTCTTAAGGTAATCGAGGGTTCAAAATTGTCCGCCAGTACGAACGCCGGAAGGAACCCTAACAGGACACTGCCATTTAAGATGACACCTTCATATCATGACTGCGTAGTGCTATAAGTAGGAGCCTGATCTCGAGAAACTATCCAAACTTCTCTCTCTTCTAGGCTCTTCTATTTTCTAATCTTTCTGTTGCATTGCATTTGAAATTTTGAATGTTTCTGCTATATACTGGATTTGCGTGACAAGTGAAACGCCCGTTGCTTCACTATTCCTGAAAAGGAAAGTTTCTAGTCGGTTCAGAATTAGGTAGTAATAATAGTTTTTACTTTCAGCGATTATTATTAAAATTTTCTTGTTTCTTTCTTGTCAATCGGTTAAGTAGTATACGAATACTACTTACCCGAATCATGGTTATTGTGTTGTCTGGTTGAAATATGTGTAATATGTAGTAGTTGCCTTACTGCCGCAAACCATTTTCTTTTTTCAACCATTACATTTTACGGTACATCAACGACCGCTGGAGACAAAACACCACTTTTATGAACTTTTTGAAAGTTTTTGGTGAGATTCGGTCCTTTTGTTTGACAAATGTACAATCCTATAATTATTTCTTAATTTTTATTTATTCATTAATGGTTACACTATTTTTACAATTTTGAAAATATTCACAATAAATAATGCTTCGTGGATTAGATAATGACTGACAACAGAACTAAAGTGAATGGGTATAAAAATTATGTAAATACGAAATAAAATGTAAGCAGTTAACAACAACGCATATTGTACACAGATAAAATATACAATTAAATTTAAAATAGTAAGCGCACAATCCCAAATTAGTTAAAGATCACTGACTTTAGCTTAGACTTATAAGAACTTAAAGTTTTACTGAAACGATCTTGCTGTGGATTTTTATTGTTTGTAATTATTCTATTATAAGCCATGGTCACTATTGAAATTGCTGTATGAGAGGAGAGGATACTGTCTAAGATACCTAAATGAACATAAAAATGTGTTGTTAACAACCTTAAAAAAGAAGCCGATATCCACATTTCTCTCCTCCTCTGTAATGTGGCCAAGTTGTAATGAGTCATTATTTGGTCCGGATCTAAGTGCAAACCTCTAGAACCAAATTCCAAAATTGATCGAACATATAAATCAAAAGCTAAAACAATTTAATCCAAATCATAAAATTATTTCGGCATTCTCATTACGAATCTCAACATTTGGTAAGCCCTACCGATCATTCTATATGTCATAGTGATCCCAGATATTATAACTCAAATCAATAACCCTTCTTTTAGGACTAAGAACATTATGTATTATATTTTACTTCCCGCAGGCGATTTTACATCTACAAATTGTTAGATCATCTGCAAAGAGCAAGTAATTTCAACTTGAATTACTTACATCACTTACAAGTAGCAAAAATAACTTTGGACCGAGGTGTAATCCTTGTGGGACACTGGAAGCTATACTAAACCGAGAAGAGAGGAAACCCGGTATTTCAACTTGCAGAGTTCATAAAAAGAACACGACTGACATCACGAGGCGCAATCCAGCTATCAGCAACCGATAGATACATTCAGAGACAAGTCCATTTTCACTACCAATGTGAGTACTTATATATTTTCATTTTCTCAGCAACAAATTCACAAGACACTCTATAAGAACTAACTGTGGAAATAACTGCCGAAAAGTAAATATAATTCGGTCCGTGGAATACGGCTAACACCAGTTTTAAGGACACAGACTAAGTTCTACAGTTCAATAATGACTTATAACTTCTCGCATTAGCAAACAGAGCATAAGTCGCAAAGTATTGATTTTTATAAAAACGGAGAATTCCTTATTTTTAATTCACATATAATACATAAAAATGCGTGCATAGAAATCGGCCCACTGTAAATGTTTGACTTTTTCTAGACACTTTTCATCTGACCCAAAAAATAAACATGCCATTTGGAAGACAATTTAATATGCTTTAGTATGAGTTTAAATCTGTCAGTTAAAGAAATGAAATGCAATTTTCACTACACCGCAAAAAGCCACTCAAGTTATCGCTTTAATCGAAAGTCGACTTCGCGAGCGAGCTGTTGCTCGACAACTGCATATGATACGCACAGCAGTTCGTAGAGTATGCCAACGGTATAAGGAGACTGGATCCTTTGCTAGGCACCCTGGAACAGGCAGAAGGCAAATTACAACGCCTAGACCGCTTTATTGTGGCAACAATAATAAGAAATCGTCACCTTAATGCGGTTCAAGTGCAACAACAGCTCCATAAAGTGCGACAGTGGACAGTGAGAAGAACACTGAAGGAACAGAACTTGTTTCCAAAAATAACTGTAACTGGTCAACAATTTACTCCAGGTCATCATCTGAATTGAATATGGGGTTCTCTTCTGTTCTCAGATAAGTGCAGAATATGCCTAGACCCAACACAGCAACGATCGAGAAATCAATTTTTGAATTATGGAGTGGCCAGCATGCAGTCTCCACCTCAATCTGAGCTAAAACTGAGGACTCGAGCTAGACTTCGTACCCCAACCGCGATCCCAGAACTTATTGTTGCAGTAGAGGAAGAGTGGCTTAAGATTCCAAAAATAAGCCTTGAGTTGCTAATTGTCAAAAACCCTATTTGTTTTTGGTAATAAATAAAAAGTTAATTTGGCTCGTGCAGTTATTTTTTACATGCTAAACCTAAAAAGCAGAAATAAATTTTAATCAATCTAAACTCGTATTAAAGCGTATTAAATTGTCTTTCAAACAGCAGTTTAAAAAAAAATTCAATTTCTATGCACGCAAGTTTATTTTGGGTAATAATTATTTGCAACCAATTTTATGATCGGTACTGCATACTAGGCCGCAAAGTCTAGCGACACTTCGTATGGAGCGTCAGCCACCGCACTTTATTAGAGGCTGCCAAGAATCAAACAGACTGGAATTCCAACACGCACGGCATCCGAAAATCCTTCACGGATCCTAATCTAGTTCGCACATCGAGAAAATTAAATAAAGATGCTACCCGATTAACCCTGGTGTATATATATCACAGCGGGAAACGTGACAATTACAAACATATTCCGCAACTTCCCGAATCGATGCCCCAACGAGACGTGCACCCATATTAAAACCCAATTTTCTTGGCGTAATTTGATTTTATAAGGTCGCGCGCCGCCCGAAACGACCCCCTCCCCAAGTTCCCTCGGCGCCCGCGCGCCGAATAAGGGAAACCGGTTCTTCATCTCTCTCCCTCGCGCGCGCTCGTACCTCCCCCCTCTACAGTTCATACTACCCCCGCCACCGCGCTGCAACATTTTCCTGCGACGGCGAAAAACCCACCCCGAGTCAGTTGTTTACATGACCCGATTAGATTGAGAGCACTTTCCACCCCGCGACGATATTGTCGTCGACGACCCCCGATGTCGCGGTGGTGGTGGTGGTCGCGGTTGCCGGAATAACCCTCTCTCTTTAAACGTGTGTCGCCCCGTTATGTAATTGCGTGCCGTTCGAGTAATTAATACTATGTTGGTTTCGGTGTTTACGCGTGACAGTTTTGAGGAGGCGCTCAAATTTCAGAATCTCGAATTGTTTGTGTATCGATTTTCGCGTTTCTTCAAACACTATCATCGGTCCCTCGGACTTTGGGGTTCATTGCGACTGATCACGTCAGATTTCGCGTAAAAATAGTTAGACGGCGGTCGATAGGTAAAACGTCAAACGTTATTTACGTGTACACCGCCTGAAAGATATGATGAATTATATAGAGTATTAACCGCATACTTGTACAACCTTTAAAGGGTGAATCTTTGACTAATTGGTTTTTTTGATTATATTTTTGATCAGGCATATCAATTAAACCAAATTCGAGATACTAAGCCTATTTTTGACAAAAAAACGAAATATTATTATCTTTCTATCTATCTCGTTTTTTGTTTACCACTATTCTCTTGTGTACTGCAGCTGCAGAGAAAAGATGCGACAAATTTTGGTGCTAGTAATACGTACTGTCGGATACATGATAAAGAGTCAAGACTGTAATAACGTTAAACAAATTGAAACACAAATATTCCCTCTACGAAGTAAGTTTTATCATATGAATTGGTTCTTAAAACTTCAACTAGTTTTTTTGTGTAAGTATCTTCAAACTAAAGGTCATGCTGTCTAAGGAACTCTTACAATTCTTCTTGTTTGCTGCTGATCGTTGGTTCTTTTTGAGCTGAAGTGCTTCTGATAACTAGCATTATCATATACTATCACAATGCCTGGCGGGATATTTTTTCCTTTAGGTGCAGCTACATTCAAAATGCAATTCAATGAAACCCTTTCTTCTGGTCTAAATAATATGTATTTCGTTTTTCTATGCGAATTTGATGAATTTGAGTAAAATATTTTTGTCTTCCGCCAATCGTTAGGCCTCTTTAATGCAACTACGCTTGTCAATATTTTTAGATCTAAATCCAATTTTGTGCAGAAATCGGCGGAATGTTTCACGACTGCCAGAAAATCTATCATTTTCTGAGAATCTACTGTGCATCACCATTTTCATTATACCTTTATCACTTCGTTCCTTCCTTTCTATTGAATCATTATCAAGGAATCGACGCAAGGTTGACTTTGGCATGCCATTTTACTTCACTATCCTCTCAATGCGGATTTTTTATTTGCTATATTAAAGTTTTAGGAATGTTATAATAAAAGTTAATGATGTCTTTTCGAACAGTTTTTTTATAATTTAAATACGTAGAAACAATATGTGCAATTGTCTCTACTAAAACGATTCTCCAGCAGGACATATTCTAATGACACTTTTTTTGGTTCGTTACTCTCCTCCATTCCGTCTGAAATTTTCTTTAACCCCCGAAACTGATTTTAAAATTTTTAAGGTATCCAGACTAATAAAATAAAAATACCTCTAGAGATAAACGCTTGTAAATTAGCTTTTTATTATTATTATTTGTTTTTATTATCTATTTTATTTTATTTTATTTTTTTGCTTATTTGTTTTTATGCAAAACGGCTGCTATTAGCGAAAAATATTAAGAGTACTTTTTGTATGTAAAATTGATAGAATCGGTTTGCCTAGTCAAAGGCGACACAAAAAAGTAATGGTTAATGAAATTTAAGAACGATATGTGGCGCCCTCTAACATTCAACGAAAAAAAGAAGTTAATTTTTTATTTTTTCGTCACAAAACCAAATAAAATAATATTTTGGGCAGCCGTGTATCTTAAGAACCAAGTCATTGCGGAAACATAATCAACATGTACGAAGTTAAAATTTGTCAAATATTCACCCCTTAAAGTTTTTATAAGTACTTAATTAACACTCTGTAAAACCGGTAACTTAGATTTAAAAATATTGATATTGCTATTTTGCTTAACCTCAAAGGCATTTGTTGTAACCCCGCTGTATAAACTTGGGTAAATGGGAATCAGAAGAACATTTTTTGTCTGTCAGCAGCTCCTTCTTAAGTAAGCACCTACTGTGTATCGGTTATTTTTAAATAAATTAAAAATTAATGTAAAGGAAATTAGCTTTATGCGCTTTGATAAAAAAAACTGTCCGTCCTATTGGCCCGAAAATAAATAGTAAATCCATCGCTAAAATTTTTGAAGTAAAATATTTAGTGTGACGTCGAGAGGAATGGGCCGAAAAAAAAAACATTGAAACCAATTTTAATTGTGATACAGTGATGAAGTATAGAAAGTATCTCCAATGAAAAGTAATATAATAACCACTTATCGTTCATGCGTTTTAACATATTTAATTCCAGTTTTGAGTGTTAGGTGACTACTTTGTTGCAGTGTACAAAATAGTAAATGAGATTCTTAAAAGTAATACTAATCTTGTATATAACCTAGACTTGTCTTAGCACTCAACAACCTTATGTCTTGTGCAAACAATATAGTTTTCTCCAAGATGTACAAGACATAACTGAATTTCACTTATTCTGTAGAACAATTAAAACAACGATTTTCTCAAATAATTTACCACCTCGGTACTAATGCATTTTGCCATTGCTCTCGAGTTGTGTTTCAGTTCATAATAGTAATGACTTTCAACTATGAGAATTTGATGATTTTAAAAAATGTCCCACCTATCGCATTATTATTGTAATACCTGGCTATAAAGCCATTATACTTATAATAAATTTAAATTTACAAAATTGTGACATTTAATAATAAATAGACCGATCCGGAGATAATATGTTCAGTTGCTCGGGAATAATGTTGTAAAGAATATAAATGTTGCAAGAAAAACATCTTGCAAGAAACGATGTATTTAAATAGGCGAAAGAATGCAGTTTCAACGAATGCATGTTGGTTTGGAATTTTATTTTGCGTAACAAATATGAGGGACATTCGGACAGTACTGTTTTATGAAACAATGTAGAAAAGTGAAACTTGCTTCTACCTGACATAGAAAATCATTTAGTACAGGCAAATTTGGGAGATTCAGGCTGACGACGATGCATGTCATAAATAAATCTGAATCGACCTTATCCCTTTACAAACCGTAGAGTATCTCTGTCAAATTGAAATGACATGTTTTGAGTTTTCGATAGATAGATAGAAATTTAATCTTTATATCTTTCTTTAGGTTACGTTATGTTTTTGCGAAAATTCAAATTTTGATCTAGTGAGATCCTCCTTTAATTTATTTCCAGCTAAATCAACTTCATCCATATATTAAAAGAAGTATACAATTGTGTCGTACGCATAATAAATGAATAATAAAATAGGTGTCAGTAAATTCTTAAATATTTTGGGCAAAGCAAAGTGTTTTATGCAGGTAGAATTTCATTAAATTGCATTAAATCAGACACCTGTTTTTAAACTTATTTTTTTACTAATTATTTACATCATAAACTGTCGATTGCAGGCATTTGGTTTTAATTATTTTCTTTACAAGTTATTAATGCAGTTTAAACGGTATCTTTATATTTTAGATTAATTTTAATATAAAAACAAAATTTCGTATATTTTTTCGGCTATATTTATTTATATGGCGTTCTTTTTTGCTGAAGCTTCTAAATTTCAAATTTAAACTTGAACTTTAAAGAAAGTAAGCCTATTTCTCCTATAACATCTTCAAAACAGTAACCCTTAACAAAACCAATAAATTGAAAATGATTTTTTTTCCAAATTTTTTAAAACCCTTTTTACACGCCTCTGAATAGTTTTATATTAGTTAGTAGTTGATCATTTTCTTTATTATTAAGTTATTAATTGAAGCAGTTTAGGCGGTATCTGTAATTGTTGTGGTTCCAGTTTTTAAAGAAAAAGTATATATATTTTTTTAATATGTTCATATTTCCATAGCAACGCAATGTATCAAAGAAATGGCAAAAATGCCAATGGCAATGGCAAAATTGTGATTCACCCAACATCATAAAGAACCTTACAAGACTCCAGATCTTTTCTAAATTCTGCGTCAAAAAATGGAAACGCTACCTTCCATGCACTGCTTGTATAACGACGTAAGGTTTTACATATATTTAAATATTTCCATGTCCGATAGATCCGACATTTACAGACTTGCCGTCATTAATTTGAGATTGAGACAACATATTGGGAGGTTTGCTTTAATATGAAACTTTAAGCTTAAGGATTCGTTAAATAGTGGGCATTTCTGATATTTTAAACTAACCATGTGGACCTGTAATTATTTTGAATTTAACATTTTGCGTACTTTTTTAATAATACATATAATTAAAAAAATGCATTAAGAAAATTCAAAATTCAATAAGATTCTCACAAAATCACCTTGCCTAGCTGGATGTGGAAAATAGACGCATAATTCATTCAAAAGTTATGTTCACAAGCTTCTTCAATTTCTCAATACTACCACATTGTATAAGTAGACGGTAAAAATAAAACTACTCACATTATACTGCCAAATGTAAATTAAAACCTGTCGCTGTTACAACACTTACAATGTTTATGGTTAACATTTTAAATAAAATTCAATTGAGTAGTTATTAATATTAAAGAAATGTTCTGATAAAAAATAGTTACATTTACATCATATCCTTTGTTGCCACCTACCACTGTAACTTTTTGATGCCAAGTCATGTAATATAGTAATATATAAGATCACATAAAGAGTCAGTTGATGTCATTAGAGAAAAGTTCTCTTCATTGATATCGATTCAATACTCTGTTACAGTGTTGTCGAATTCCTATAAGATAATCAAATAAACAATAAAAAATAGGTACACCGAAAAGAAAGGTTCGTACTAGAAAAACAATTATGATGGCTAGTTTGGGACCAGGACATCGGAAATAGAATATTATGCAACAAGTGTGGTAAGCACCATTTGAGACGGTAAGAGCTCAAGGTTCGTTCAATTAGAGAAGGGTTGCCCTTTTTTGATACCATTTCAACCCTCACACACACTTTTGCCATTTAATTTGTGAAATAAAGGGTGATTTGCGAAAAATCCCAAATCCATTTGCTCAATTTTTGAAATTGATAATTTTCAAATTGAAATTGAAAACTGATATAATTTTCTCAACTCTAAAATATTTTTTGATAAATTTTGAGCAGTTAGCATCGTCAACTACGTTTTTTAAATATTAATTCGGATTCTTGATTTCTTAAAATGAAGTATAATTTAAACATTTATTTGTACTGCTTTTGTTTTGCTTCCTAGGGTTTGGAGCCATTTCGGACATTTCCGGGATTTAATTTTGGCGTTTGTCAATTCTGACGGTTATGTCGTTTAATGTATTTGTGTTGTTTTGCAAAAATGTAGTCCGAAACTAATGGTCATATGCAACACGTTTGTTTTAGGTTTACCACACTTGTTGCACAATATACTATTTTGTACTTCCAGAATTTCTTTGGTGCTTAGTCATTTCAATTTTACTGACGTAGTCTACTATCCATCCCCGGTGAAGGTAGACACAATTAAGCGTATCCAATAAGCAATATTTGTGGTATCCGTATCTCAAAAATCGGTCTCTATTGAATGACGTTCTATGGCAGATGAGAGAAAGGTACAGTCTGTTACACTGTTACACACAAAATAGTGCGGTCCGAACGCCCCTGGAATTTTAGATTCAGTAAATAACCGGTATAGTATCGTTTCACCGTCTAGAACACAACGTTTTTTACCAAATATTTTTTCCAACAGTTATATTCCTTACAACGACATTCTAAAGTAAAGCAACTTAAAATATTATCTCCAGGTGGGTTTAAAATATGCCATAAACATCTATTATTAAATTACACTTAGCAATCACAATTTTTATAAACTTGAATTTATTATACCTATTGTGACTTCATAGTCAGGTATGGTCTTGTTCACCGAACATTCTTACGTTGAGGATGAAATAGCGTCTTTTTTAACATTGATATTCATCCTCCTTTTTATCAATATTTTCGCCCAGTTTAGTGTTTCGCCAAAATTATTTTTATGAAATAAAACATTTATTATTTATTAATTCTTAACAATTTGTTTAAATGAATTATGCTCCCGCCAAGTCATGCAGTAATGATCTAACTTCAGCGTAGCCAGGATCAGCTGATCAATACGTAATTACGCAAGAGGGAATTAACCTTAATTGAATATATTAAAAATTTACATTGCTGATACGGAGATTGCTTTAGTTCGTACATTGGATATAATCCAAATAGTGTGCGCACCCTTTATGCCCCTAAAGAGTGGTGTTGATTTAGTTTAATGATTTCATGAATGGAGAGCTTTTACAGAGGAGGACTATTGATAGGAATGAAATGTTGTCGTGTGTGGAAGCTTATGGTTCATAAATATCGATGTAATATTTAAACAATTTTTCGAGATTTGATTGTGGGAGTATAATCAATTTTTGTATTTGTAATTTTTGTCGTACTATTTCCGTACTAAATAGTATATTATGCAACAAGTGTGTTAAACGACATTTGAGCCACGAGTTTATTTGGCACGAGCGGAGCGCAGTTATTTCGACTTAACAAAGATGCTAGCCGATATATGATTGCTGAGTCACTTATGTAAGCTCAAAGAAAACACAAAGTTCCTATTAATTTAGAGATTAGTCCAGAAAAATACGTATTTTGGACAGTTCTATATATTTGTGTGTTTACCAAACGTGTTGCATTCTGTACTTTTTCTACGGTCGTTAGTGTTTGGGTACATTTTTGCAAACAACAGACATCAAAATGGACTTCAAAATGCAAGTCGTGCAGTAATATGTCCGAAAACATCCGATTGCTCCCAAATCAGTGCGGTAATGGCAGGGAAATGTCCGAAGTGACTCGGATCTGTGGAAAACGCGATCACCATCGAAAAACCCAACGGTATTAAACCGTTTGAAGAGGTTAGTGGTAATAATAATATGAACATAAGGCTGACAAATGAAAATGAGATCGGGGAAATTATATTATATATAAATAATGCGATTTACAAACTAGCGAAGACGAAAAGGACAATTCCAATTCCAATCTCAGTACTAAGCATTTTTTCTAAAATTATGGAAAAACTTATGAAATAGCCATTATTACAATATATTGGAAACACAGGTCAAGTGGACAAATTCAAGCATGGTTCTTTAAAAACAGTGGTTCTATAGGTTCTATAGGTAATTTATCGAAAAAAAGTAGGGACATGATAAACAATGCTTTTTGTGTGTCTTGATGACTTCTACAAATCGAACAATGTAAATTAATATTCATTGTAATAAACAGTCAAGTGCATAACTACATTAACTGATTTTTTTTTGTTAGAAAACTTCAAAACTATATTTTTAATATACACGGTAACTTATTCAAAGTTGGTTTGCTCGAGGCACTGCTAGAGATATTTGTTATAAAAAACATGGAATTCTTGACTATTAATAAGATTTCCATCGCTAGTTTCATTGTAAAAAATAGAGGATATTACCTTAAGGTTCCGTAAAATTAGCTCGTTATTTTATTCTGAAAGAAGGAATTACCTTTCCATATTTACTAATTTTGCCTTGCAGAGTTTCTCGATGTAAATAGTTTTAATCCGCTTCCATTTGTGTAGGTAATTTTAGTATGATAGCTTTGTTTTAATGCTCTGACTTAAGTGACGGAATTTTACGATTCATAAACATGCCGGATTTAATTTCGCGCTTCTAAATTTCTGTCGCGTAATGGATTTCGTACCGGCAAAGCCGCCCGAAATACAATCTTGCCCGACGATCTTCGAGGTTGTTAGTGATCTCGAATTTTTTTTTCAGGAGCCAGTACCACGGAGATCTGCATTTTGAGGTAACTTGGCTGGTCACGTGTATTCTTGGGTAATTAACACATATTAAGGGATGTTATTGCTTGAGAATACACGTAGCTGACAAGTGACACCAACAACGTATCCATATAGATGTCGTGTGAGTTGGTGAGCTGTTTTTGGCACTCCCTGGCCTGAAGGAATTACTCTGACAGGACGTTCGAGCATAAGGACTATCGAACGATCTCCGCTTGAGAAGCGTTATTTGTTAGTAGGGACTCTAGTGTTAAAATATTGGACACCGCAAAGCATGATAGAACTGTTTTTACACTATTAGGTTTAGCAATAAACTATAGTGAAGTTCCTTTCCAAAGCCAATCTTGATCCGCATCACTACTTCTTTTTTCAGTGATAATGTCAGCATTAAGTTGCCAATATCCTTCCCAAGATATGAAATTTGGATAATCAAAATAAAAAAATTAATATCCTGCCTAGCCTGATTGGCTAGCTGCGTTTTATTCGCTTAGGCTTTCATGCGATGCAAAGTGTATTTGCATTTTGTGTTTACTGATATATCTTACCCCTAATGTCAATAAATGTATAAATATATAAACTCCATGTATTGCCAAAACTAACTCAGTTTTTACGTATGACGCTTTACTATCCAAACTACGTTATCGAACATTATAAAACTGTATTTCGTCCATTTCTAAAATGTATTGGCGATCACTTTTTTCCTGTAATCTGTGATTTTTGTATAATAAAATAAATTTCAGCATAATAACCAGCGTTAATTATTTCTCCCTGACAATTCATACATATGTATACCAATTTAAGTTAAATGGAAAGCGTAAATCCTTGCAATTGCGGAAACATCATTCTAGTCTTTCCATAGTTAAAAAATGTTTGGCAATGTCGACGATCTGGATAATGCAACTAAACTGAGACTGAAGTGAAAACGGGAGAGACTCGCCTATATATTAAATATATTATATATCCAGATAGAGATAGAGAAGAAGTTGTGAAATGCAATACAAATGCAGAGCTAATTTATTGCTTACGATATCTATTGTCCAATTTTTGGTTGTACAATATTTGGTGGTATTTGAAATACTGATTCTGCAGTATTCTACTAGCGATAGAGATATTTCTGTAATAACTTCGAAAAGCATTAATAAAACAGTTTTGCAATTTAAAAATGAACCGCAATTTGCAACAGTAATTGGGGATTGTATTTCATTCCTCAATAAATTTTAGAGAAAAGTTAAAATAATTTTAAAATACTGTCTGAAAAGCAGAAACATTAATGAGAATTCAGGAACGCAACTATCTCCCTATCTCTTATTTCCAAGTTAATATTTATTTCTTATTTTCAGAAATACATTAAACAGTAAAATTATATCCTATTAAAAAAATATTCATTATTCCATCAGACAAGATTCAAAATTTTTCATACCAGTTGTTTTACCATTGAAATTTTTATATAATGAACAAAATTTTGTAGTTTTCAACTACCTCGGGTATGTGAAGAAGATTCAATATGAGTTTGATATAAAAATGATTTGATTTTTTAACTAATTTTGCGACATCTTCCTGCAAAAGCTAGATGTGAATGACCTAAGGTAAGTTTTGCAACATTATTAACACCATTTGGCTTGGCAAACAATCAGCCCAAAAATTTTTGTCCTTTTTTTTCGACCTTTTACATTTACAGTTGGATTTCGATTGCAGAGGCAAGTATTTAGTTCAGTCCAAGAGATTTTCGTAAATTACTGGTAAATATATATAGTAGTTACATAGCAGAATAGAAAAGGCCTTTGACCAAGTATAACATAGAAAACTCATTGAGATGACTTGGATCAAAAAGATATCAGATTTGTAGAAAACTTTACTAGTATAAAAGAGCACATATAAAAACACAAAACATCAGACTCGAAGACAGCCGTATACGTAGAGCCATGAGATAGGGATATGTACTCCCACTGTTATTCAATTGCGAAGAGATTTTTAATGAAACGTTTGAGAACTCCGAACAAGGAATAAAGGATAATGGAATCCCAATATCGAACCTGAGATACGCGGATGACTCGGTACTACTTGCAAATGACATGAGTTACAGGACACGTGATCGCTAGTGGAGACAAACAAATATATGCTAACGCCACACTCAGGATAGAAAACCAAGTCATAGAATGGGTCGAAAAATATCAATATCTTGGCAGTTAGCTGAGAGGGAAATTAAAACAAGAATAGAGAAAGCACCTGCAATATTTATTAAATTTAGAAACGTACTGAGCTGCAGGTATATGCAATTGCAACTGTCTGCATTACGTAGCGCTCTATGGGGTAGAAGCATGGACCATGAAAACCAGCAGCATAAATAGAATAGGAGCCTTTGAAATATGGACATACACACCTCTCTTAAAAATACCCTGAACCGATAGAGTAACAAATGAAGACGTACTCAATAGGATGCAAAAGGAGAGAGGACTATTTGGTACCATTAAACAAAGGAAACCTCCTACATGAGACACATAATTGGAAATGAAAAATATAGCATCGTACAGCTCATACTCGAACAAAAGATAAAAGGCAAAAGGGAAGTAGATGGAAAACAGCTGTCAAGGGCGAGAAACATCAGAAAATGGACGGGTCTGAAGATTATCGGAGAGCTCATAAACACTGCAAGTGACAAAGACAGATTCCAACATGTGGTCGCTAACATCCAGTGAATAGATCTAAAGAACATTTCTATTTATATTTCTAATAAAATTGTTTGCTAACGGTCTTTGTACTCTTGGTACTTCAAGATCTACTTGAGTCGTTTTGAGACGTTAGCTGCACTAAACAGAGACTCTATTTTTTAGCTTCAGTGCAGTCGACGTCCTCAAGGAACAAGGATTTTTTTTATTATTTCAAAGAATAATGTGCGAAGAAGAACCTATTATGCACATATACAGTGGCATGAGAATGTCATACAGTATTTAGTTAATGCTATTTAGTTTAAACCCAGACAAGTTCGGTGCACACAACATGCAGATGGTGCGATGTCCTCAATTGTTCTTTCCTTATGTTAAATCAATGAGGAGTCCATCATTGCTTAAAACTACAAAAGGCGCGTCAGATGGAAACCGGAAACAGTTGGATAAGATCCTCCTGCAGCCGACTTTGACTTAATATTGGCAGATTAAGCATTTTGAGACGGTCGTAGTCAGGTGTATGTCTAAGTTAAAGTGAAGCAAATTCCAGGATTGTGGGAATGTAGGTAAAAAGAAGTCTGCCAGGGAGGCGAGGACTGGGATTTTTAGAAGTCCTTTTTAACAACAATAAGGTGAAATTCGCTTTCTTGGTACTATTTGATACATGTACAGACCACGCACCTGAACACTGGATACAATGTCTCCAAACCAGGATTGTTCTTTCCAACATGTAATACAGAGCATTTCTGAGCATTCAGTGGTAATAGCCAATTCGCGCACCACTTGCAAATAGTATTTAAGTCTCCCTGCAATGCATTAGCATGTGCTAAAGCATTTTGAAATAATTTAATATCATCAGTATAAGCGCTCACGCGAGAGTTTATGCAAGTCCACGGTATTCACGTATCCACTAAGAATAACACAGGTCCCAGCACTGATCCCTGTAGAACCACATGTTGTGGTATTGAAAAAGCGTCATCAATTCGAACTCTAAACGATCGGTGAGTCAGAAACGCGGCTATCCAGCCCAACAGCTTGCCTCGCACCCCGAAGTTTGAATAGCAAGCGTCGATGTGGCACTTTATCGAAAGCTTTGCTGAAGTCAAGGTATATAATGTCTGGCTTACCCGAGTCAAGAGATAATGACCAGTCATCATACTCAGTGTGATTTGGTTTGATTCCTTACATTTCTAATCCCTTTTATGTATATCACATTTTGACACTTGTTTGACGTTGGACGTACAACCTTCCAGCTTAGCTATTAATTTTTCGTTTCCAAAAATCATAATTCGTGGCAATTTTTTCATCCGAAAACTTGCAAATTGGGTCAATGGAGAATAAATTAATTGAGTTTTAACTAGCATTTCGTAACCTAAAGCATCAGCGTCCGGATACTTAATTTAAACGGTGTGATAGAAAATGGAGGCAAATTTTACAATAGAAAAAACGGTTAGTATTCTAAATTCTCGTTTTTCTCTTGCGTATTTAAATAAACGAAAGGCTGGGATGGAATTGTCAATACAATTCTTACTGAAATCATTTATATATTATTTGATGATTAAACAACATTTTGTTTAAATATTTCTAAAAATTTTAAATAATCTACCTTCTTAATAAACCTTACAGAATGAATAAATTAAAAAAAAAGGTTGGTCACTAAGGTGTAGTATGTAGTTTTTCGTTAATATAATTTGATTTAAAATACACTTAAATAAGTTCATTTAATAATAGTTAATAGTTTCTATTTTTGTCAAAAATGGAACATTTTTATTACTTTTTTTTGAAATTTTCGTGATAACTAAATCATCATAAATCATAAATATCAGGTCATACCAATGATCAAATGCAATTAACTAACAATTTTTATTGATGCATTTATACTCTATAAGTTATTATGTAATATGGAATACGGGTAAATGCCTTGCTTATCCAGAAAAGAAACTTTTTATATTACTCCAACTGTAGGTAATGTAATTTGCATTTAAAAAATGTTTATTAATTAATACCAGCATGAAGTGCCCAGGATTGTCAAAATCAAAAAAGACCCAAACATGTTGGAAAATTATTACACTTATCTGCCATTAATATTAACGTCTCCCTCTAAATAAAATTTGCCTCACAAAATCGATATTTTACTGCATTTAGAAGCTGGATAACATAATTGTAACAGTTAAAAATAACTCTTAGCTGTTCAATTCCAATGAAGAAATCAATAATATACATAGTGTATGGTATGGTATGGCAGAAGCAGAAACATAAGATTGCACACGTCCCGAAAATTTTCTAGTTCCTGTTTACTCGTCTTTGTTTCCAGTATTCGTCGAAAGGCTTCAGTTAGTCAGTATTTGTTCCTATTCAGATCGATCTAATTGATAATTTACATAAACATTTCAAAGGCAATGGGAGCAATAATGTTAATGGCCATTGAGCTAATTTTGAAAAAAGGCAGGTTATGTATTTATTGCGTTTGCGATTTGACATGGCACTAAGAGCATCATGTATTCCATTACTTTGATTAACTCGCTGATTTGCTCCTAAATAATCTCAAAATTTGCTTGTAGTAAAGGTTGTGTTACAGCGGATCACATGACTCAATCTCAAATCAATCGAACTGAATTTTACTAACAAGTTTTGATAAAAAAATACTTCAAGATTAAAATCAAATGGCACTGACGAAGTTACTTGTAAACCGGATATAAACCAAGATGCGTTCTTGCAGATGCCAATAAAAATAGTATTTCCTCTAACAGATTGACCGCTAAACACCGGAAATGGAACATCACACACAAAATTATCTGGATAATCGAAATTATTTGGTAACTATATCGTAATTTTTTTTTAAATTGATATGTATGGATTTATTGCAAACCCTGAAAGATCGAGATTGTCTCTAGGCCTCGACCACTTGACTCCCGGATAGATTTTTGCTTTATACCTCCGACTCCGCCAGTGCCAGTCATGCCAGTTATGACTGGCGCTTAACTGGTTGTGCATTTAGGAATATTTATTCACTGCTCGGTCTCAGTTTGCTACTCACTCATTCATTGCCAGTAGGTCATGACAATATGCTAGCTTGTGCCGTTGAAAAAGAAACAAAACAAGTACATAATATGGAAACTACAAAGGACGTTGCATCTTATATACAAATTACTTTCAAGTGAAACTACTTTTGCTGAAATATTTGACCTACCGGAAAAAAGAACACATTAGAGAGCATTTATGAATTTGTTTTTGATAGGTTTAGTTAGAGGAACCTTGACAAAAGTGGTAGAAGGGCAAGAGCTGAAAATGAGAAAGTAGTTGGTAGTTGTAGGAATTTGATCTTTTATCCGTCTCTTCTTCTTTTTGGCACTGTGATCCCTAAGATAGGACAGGATTGCAGGGATAGTTTTATTCAAACAGTAGCCAAATGATGACTTTCAGAAATCTTCAAAGTATCCCATTTAAAAATCTGAAAAATGTTAGCTTAAAGTTCGTCAAATTTATAAGACTTTGGAAAATTTGCTGTATAGAATAATTTCTTAGGCGCTTTACTTGTCGCTTACTTGATACATTTGACTATCATGAGATTCATTTTTTATAATAGGAATGGTACTGATGTATCGATATAGAAGACAATATTTTCAAAAAAATCAATCAATTATATATATTTCCTTTAGCGCTTTCACGGAACACCCAATATTATTGAAACAACTTTTTTGCCACACTATTGCGCCGTTATGTATATTTATATGAGCGTTCATACTTGGATTAACTTGACTTATGATCTATTATTGTATATCTGTTAACTGTGGACTGCTAATATGTTGTAATTCCAACGGTGTCTCTACTAGATGCGGCAACTCCACCAAACTGTCATGTTCGACTTGGCAGTAAGGGGATATGTATGTAATTTTATTGAAGACAAGTGAGCAGTCGATCTCGGAGTCAAGTAGTCAACTTTTCAAAGGTCAATTACCACACAAAATACTGTAAAAAGTGCATAATGAATATTTAGAATTTAAAAAAATGCCTAGAAGAACTCCGGTCGTTTGCACCACCAAAACAAAAACATCTTTGGTCTAACCCAGTTCTTTTAAAAAAATATTTTTTTTATTTTGCGCAAAATTTTCCTAGTTTCCTAGTTTACTTCTTAGTATCACAAATTGAAATAATTATTTATCACTTTATATCCAACTCATAAATACGTATGTCATCGTTAATACAAAATACGATATTTTGTAATTTTCACAAAAGTTTCTTTATAATATCCAAAATTTTTGAGGTTCTACTTTCTGAAAATATTAATTATTATTGAATTGACGTAGAAAATAAGAACAAAAAAATCCAGGAAAAAGTGCGAATATTTATCTTAAGCAGACATATTTAAAAAAATGTTTCAAGCAACACCGCAAATTACCGCAGGATTTTTTAATCCAGGTTTTAGTTGGAGAAAGGACCAGACTGGAAAATCGATGTTTTAAGAATTGTTGAAATTCTAAACTTTCCCTTCATTTACAGATTAACAAAAAAATAAGGTATTTTTTACAGAGTGATATTAGACACATATTTGTCTCAATTTTTACGGCTGCAGGAAGTGCCAGATCACACACTAAATTATCTGGGCAATAAAAAAATTGCAGAAATAAGCAAGTGCGAAATTAAAGTAATTTAAAAACGCTTTAAGCAGGCGGAAAAATACTACATCAAAACTTAAATAACATTTTTTCCTATTGTTCTAGTTAATATCGAAGCAAGTAGTAAGCCCAACAAAAAATTAACAACGCCAATAGCAATGTTTATCAAATCTTGTTTGATAACTATTATTGGTGATGTGATGGAAACGGAATAGGATTTTATGTGTCGCATATTGCTATTAATTAATAAACGAGTGACTTAAAAAGTTTACCGAACGTGTTAGTTAAGGTTTTCAACAGACGGGTCTCGTTTTTAAAAACACTTTTTATTGTTTTACAAACAGAGCTACGAGCTTTACATTAAGCGGTTACATACGTTATATTTATAATGTTCTTATGCGGACGTCGCATCGCAGATACTGGGAATGCTAAAGCTAGTATTTCTTATAGTCATCAGAACATTCTATTACATAATTCCTCCCTCCGTAGTGGAAAACAACAGGGACGACTGGTTGTTTTCGGAAGACAGGTCGCGCTTGGTTTTCTTGTAATCTTGCACCAAACGGCCCTTGTAGTTTTTCCATGCTGTAAACATAACCGATTGAAGTGGGAGACTGAATGAACTTCATAATCAATGTCGGTTCGATGATTTCACAGCTTCTCGTAGTTTTTTGATGGTATCGAGATTGTAGTTGGAATGGCTGGTACTTCACATCATGATGTTCCACATTGTAAATTTTAATGGATGGCAGTGAAAATGGGTTTTCCTTTAAAAGTTATTCTTTATTCCAAAGCTCAGTATTCTGGGTACTTATACCACAATGATATGGAACATCGATTAGGCAGGCTTCTTCAATAAAAGCTATTTCTTTATTTCGATAATATTTTTAATGAGGGTTGTCACAAAATCACCGATTGGCTGGCTAAATTGATTTTCACAAACGTAGGTGTCTTCAATGATTGGGCAGATTGCTTCTCGATATTGTTGCATGTCAGTGCCCAATATTAGGTAACATAAATTAGGTACAATTAATTATTGATTTAGGGGTACTGGGAATAAGTGGAACATTTCAAAAATTTCTTTAAGATTAATCCGAATATGGACGGCAAAAATTATTTTATCTTTTGCAAATTTAACTTGTAAGTTTGCTAACTGGTAATAATTATTTTGATTTAAAAAAATAAAATTTGATCATCACTATAGAGAATAGTCAATTTAAAAATTATTTGTTCTAATTTTGTAAACTATCCAAAAATGTTATAAAACTTTGGCAATTTAGAATTATTTGCTTTAGTGTGCTTGAGCTTAATAAAAGTAGTAAAGTCAGTAATAGTTTTATTTGAATTAGATTCAAAAATGTCTATATGTTCTTTAATAGTTTCTTGATTAATGAAGTTTGCTTTTTCAGTTGGATGTCAGATGAATGTTTACTACCAACAAATTTTGCGATAATTTTGACCATTCTCGGTATCGAGAGTGCCACAAGGCCATTTCGATAACTCACCTACAGCATTTATTACTATACTACTTTCAATTTTACTTGTGTAATTAAATATCGACCATTATTAAGCAAATTATTTCCATTAATATAGTGTAGATTCTGATAATTATGTTTATTTCTATAATTTAATGATTTTCAGATTACAACGTAAGCTACCTCTAAATTACGTAATTTATGAAATAGTGGAGATGTTTCTACAAAATACAAAAATTTCTGTGGATGTTGAAAAATTCGAGCATTTCCTAAGCGGAAGGGTAGAAGTGGTGTTTTGATTGGGAAGCTTCAATATCATTATTCGCCATCACTAATAACAGCTGCAATAAGGACAGCGTTGTCTGATTCATTAACCTGCGAACTTTAGGTTTTTGGATCTGAGATTTGTTAATTATTTTTTTACTTTTTGTGATAATTTTATTCCCAATATCTATAACAACAGGTTTTCTTCAGGGTTGATCCCTACTTGTTTTTTATATTTCCTGTCTAACTGCAATCTAATTATTTACAATGATTTCATGGGCTAAATGAAAAGGCTCTAAACCGTTTACTTTTCCATTTACGATATCAAAAGGTTTTTGTTTTGTTGCGCTGTGCATTGATGAATTGTAACCTATAATTGCGTATTTTATTAAATTTTTAGGGGCTTCTTTAGGGTCTTTTAATTTTAGGGCCCTATATAGTTCAACAAGAGTAGAGTGAAATCTCTCTATTGGACTATTACTATTTGAATTGCCAGGAGTTGTAAAATGAATTAACAGAAATATAAAAGCAAAGACGTTTTAAATTCCGCTCCACTATCACACGTTATTTGTACGTAAGCCGTGATCACTTATAAAGATCCCTAAACCGTCTAGGATAGTAATTGCCTGTGCATGCGGGTTCTAACGGATTAGCTTGTGCGTTTCTTAAAAATATGTCTCTAATTGTAACAAATCTTACGTTACGTATTTGAAAAGTATCCATATGAATGGATTCTAATAATTCAGAAGGGATCGGTGTCAACGCAAACTTTAATTTTGGTGGATCTATCATATTTTGTTTGTTGGCAAGTGTCACAATTATTAATATATTCAGTTACGTTTATTTCTTGTCTTCTTTGCCCTCAGTCGAACTCAATCACAATGGGTTTGTCAGACAGTCTATCACTGGTTCGTTTTGGAGTCTAAGGGTTGAAACCCAAATTTCGCGATCAAATCATCCTGATTACGCGGCTTTGACCGAAAACTAGCCCAAATCCTACCGACTGCACCTGTTAAGATTTTCAAACGACGGGTCTCTTTTTTAAAAACACTTTTTATTGTTTTCCAAACAGGGCTACGAGCTTTAAATTAAGCCGTTACACATCGAATCGCAGTTACTGGAATGCTGAAGCATATGTTGCATTTTCTACGACTGTTAGTTTTTATGTACATTTTTGCAAAACAACGCAAACACATTCACTGACATAACGCCGAGAATTGAGTTAAAAACCGAACCCGTTCCCCGAAAACCGAATGTGTTGCATACTATACTTTTTCTACGACCGTTAGTTTTTGGGTACATTTGACAAACGTCAAAATTCAAAGCGTGGGAAATATCTCCGAAAACATCAGATTGCTCCCAAATCCGTGAGGTAAAATCCCGGAAATGTCCGAAGTGACTCGGATTCGTGGGAAAGGAAACTGACATGGTAAAGTGACGCTTCCCATACCATCGATCGGTGGGTAATTAGGTATTTCACAGACGGGAGTAGAAAAAGGTATTTTACATAAGGGCATATAAAACGTTTTTTACAATATTGTTATTAAAACACGGTCGTAACAATGGAGAACGATGTAAATAACTTCTCTAAAATCACCACCCGGCCACGACTTAATTTGTTCTTTTTAAGAAATTCAATAAAATTTCACCAAATTTTGACTGAAATATTTGCACAATGCGTAAATTCCAAGTTGGTTATCATTGTTATTGGATTGTCGCTCCATATCCTATATTTAAATTTTCATCTAGTTCTTTGTTTTCTCTAGTGTTAATTAAATAAAAATTTAGCTAAACAAATGGTACAACATTTCTAAAATGAAACGCCATTTAACAGCGGATCAAAATATCCTGCCTACAATGTTTACGTTTCTGATAAGACTTTTGTTCTTACCATGCTTTCTTCGTGTGGGCATGTATTCTTTGACAGGTTATTCTTATTTCTGATCTGAATAGGGCAGATTTTTTTTTAGCAGTTGCAGATATCTGCAATATATGCTGATCGGTTGTGCAATAATCCAGGAAATTTGCACAAACTGTATCAAAACCGAAATACAACAAAGTTTAGCGAATGATTTCACGTCATTTAGTAGGTAGAGGTTATTAAGATCTATTAACGATAATATTTTAAAAAAATAGAAAATTTAGACTTCGCATCCAGGTCTCAGGATACCCGAATATCTTTCCAGTTTAAAACACTCATTAACGGTAATTAACGGGAATCAAACTAACTAACTGAAAAAGAAAAACAACCTTTTCGCGAGAAACTAACTGATTGATCGGCATTAATAAAGGAAAAATACGAAAGCAATAGAAAACAAAGAGAGAGGAGAAACACACCGGGAAATCGGAAAGCTTCGAGAAGTTTCCTAATTTATGAGAGATCATTTTACCAGGCGCATTACTATAAAGGCGATGGTTTTAAATTCCTGCATTTGTTGTAAATAAATCATTCGCTAAATGTCAAAATGACGAACTTTAATGGAATTTTTTGAAATTTTTAGGGCCGATGACGAAAACTTGTTTTCTGCAAAGCCTTGAGCCGTTTGCTTTGCCATTATTTTCAAATTCATAATAACTAAAACCCCTGCAATGAAGCTAACATATGGTATTGCTCAATAACTGCTTTATTGTCCTGTAATTGTTAAAGTTACATTGCATTCGTACCAAATTTTTTAATTCGTTTTTTGCATAATTATTGAAACTAACCTCAATATTATCTGATTTAGCATACACGGCACACGACGAGTGTTTTAGCCTCCCTCTTACAAAATATGGTACTGATTGTATTTGTGAAGCTCAGATACCAGAGGGCGTTCGCTGGCCAGCCAGCGGCGCAGCAGATTGCCAGAAGGTTGCGAAGTCACGAGATAGTATATGGTATATGGTAATTAAGAAACCCATTTCCTAAAGCTTGAAATTTTGATGGAAGCTAATACATTTTTTAAGATTTACGAAAACAATCATCCGCTGCCTGTAACTCGGTGGAAAACGCATCAAGCAAGATAAAGGTAGGGATCATAAACGCGTTCGGAGGCACGAGCAAAGAATTTTGTTTACTCCCGTCTGTAAAATGGCTAATTACACACCGATCTAGCGTGTAAGAAGTGTCAGTATACCATGTCATTTTTGTTTCCCACGAATCTGAGCCGCTTCGGACATTTCCGGAATTTTACCGCAGTGGTTTGGGAGCAATCTGGATGTTTTCGGAGATATTCCCACGTCAAGTTGTCATGTCGTGTTGTTTTGCGAAAATGTACCCAAAAACTAACGGTCGGTAAACTTTTTAAGTAACTCGTTAAGTCACTCAATAAGTAGAAGATCGTTATCCACTTCGATTAACGAATATCGAGGGATAAGTAGACGCCAACAATAGAACACGTGGTCCAGATCAAGTGGGTCCTTTGGAGTTCATTAACGAGATGAAAAATATTAACTTCAGGGAAGCATTCATATACTTTTTGTCAACGCATGAAATAGCGACTTTTATGCAAAAAACAAAGAAGTTGTTAATGATAAATCGGACATCGGATTAAGATATTAAAATAATTGAAATAAAGAAATATTTTTAAATGTAAACCAATTGTATTCTTGGAAAAAATGCATGTGTCGTTTTGACATATTTTCAAATGACTATAGCACTGTGAGTGAGGCCGTTATCGATTTTGAAAATGAAGTTTTTTACGGCATTCATGGACACTGACAAGGTAGACGAAATCAGCTTAGCAAAAGAAAAAATTGTATGCATTACGTATCGATTCAAATATAACGATTTAATAAACGATATCCGTGTGGAAAAGTTCATAAAAATTGTTATCTATCATTATTTAGTCATAATAAGTATTTGGTAATAAATCTTTATGCGTTTGCGTTGTGCAATTTATCAATAACCACCCTCTTCAAGAAATTAATGATTCGGGAAATCCCAATAAAATTATAGCGACTCCATTTAGTTCTCAGAACGATGCGACGGTGACGTAAATCACAATATAAATAAATAACTATAAATTTCATTGTAATTTTAAAATTATTTCGGTCAAATTGACACCAAAAAAATTGACGTGACAATTCCACAATGATGAGGATGACGACCAAGGTAGTGATGAGTCTCACGAAGAGGGTGATAAGCAAGATAATTAAAGTCTCACTGAATTGAAATCGCTTGAATTAAATAATGACTTGATGCCTTTTAATGAAATTATAAATTATGATTTAACATTCCTGGATTTTCATGCATTTTTTTTTGTGACTAAATTGTAGGCAATGATTTAATAAAACTTTAATTCTTCTTGAACAAAACACATCAACAATAATTTTGAGTCCACAACGTCTAGAAGATTCAGCGACTGAAAAAGAGTGCTCGACACCGGCACTAAAACCAAAGTCCAAAAGCTTCTAGAACTATAAAAAGTGTATCAACAATTGCTTTTGAAGAGAGATGGCAAAAAAGAATGAACATGTTGGAGGGCATTTATAACAGAAAAAATATCCAGGAAGCTGACGACCATATCGATCTTTTTACGAAAAGTATTGCCTTAACCGTCAAAAAGTTTCCACTATCGTTAATAGATAAAGCCAAGATTGGTACATTAAAGTTAGTTAGCGATTTAAAAATTGAAGCAATCCAGAACTCTCAATTATATACTGACACTCATAGCTCACAACCATCACAATCACGTGCATCCAATACCCAATCAAGTTTATCCTTTCAGAACTCCCAATTTCATTCTTTTCACTCATAATTCCCAACCACCACAATCACCTAAACAAAATTCTGAAATTCTCCATCAAAGTCAAAATACTCACAACTCCCAACTAACCAAAACTAACCCATCAAAAACATTTAATCAATTACGTCATTTTAATCCTCTCAATCACCATCGGTGCCACGCTTAAATAATTATTTTCAGGTTTTTGATAAACAGTACGATGATGATCAATGCGAGGATGAGTACTAGTTTAGAGAGTAATTATATCATTATTCCCCCAAGCAGGTCATTAACATTAGTATTTTTGAGTTTATTTTTTAAAAATAAAAAAAATACTTGCATAATTATTTTTCTTACCTTAATGTCAGTGCCAATTTTTCTTGGGATGTGATGGGATATTTAACAAAATTTGTTCCATGTATTGTAATTGGAATTGATAAGGATTCAATAGGAAAAATTCTTTATTTCATCTTCTTTTAGATGAATATTTATTAATAAATGAAAATAACTTTCCCCTCGTCGACTTTTAAACATTTCCTCTACTTTGCACCTTTTTCTAGATAACATTTGCTAAAATTCTTTTTCATCTTCCTCTTCTTCTGATAAAATATATGTTTTAATAAACCCAGCGAAATTTAAAATAACACAAATGCTACAGTCCGCAGTCAACGGCTGCCTAGAACTGCGTTCACCGAAAACATCTTTTCATGGCGGTCAGCGTCTCTAGTGCGCAGCTCGAGTAGCACCACCGAAATCGTACCTTTAAGGAATAGTTTTCAAAATTGCGGACTCTGGCCCCTGATGGGCGATCAGCAGACCATGATTTTACCACCGCCCACAAAAGCGGTCCATATATAGGATACTTTCTAAATTACAACCTTCTTGCCATGAAAGTTTCATGCTTTTGAAAATTGTTCCAGATTTTGGTTTTCTTCCAAGCTTTGCAGTCCCCTGCTCACCTTCTCCACCGCTACCTACTACCTACCTATTAATCATGGAACGGATTTTTACGAACACCAAAATGCCACAGCTAAAATATACCGAAAACATAAGAGTATTTTAGAGTATGGAGTAGAAAAAGTTACTTTTTATTTCAATTCCGACTTTATTTAGAGGCTACAAACAAATTGTATCAATCATAAAAGCTACGGTATAAACCCATCCGACATAAATCAATACTGGCTTTTGAACAGAAATTTTATTAAAAAACGATAACGACTACAGAGATTTTAATTGTCATTTGTAAAATTTTTGGATAGATTTCTGAAAATTGCGGTGACAGTCGACGGGTTATGCTACGAAAAGTGTTAATTAGACCGGGTCCGATCCAATCGCCTTAGTTATTAAAACGAAATGTTTAAAAATATAAGTACGTTGATTAGAATTCTAGAAACGCTGAACTGCAATGTCAATATCGCCAAATTAAGCTGAAATAATCAAAAAGCTCATTCGTAAAATTCCGCAAAATTCACAACCTAATATGTAATATAAACCCTTAATAAAATCTACCTCCCTTTTATAGGGATACGACCATATAATAGAGGACATATTCCCCACTAAAAAGAAGTTGCATCCCGTGCCTATATCGGCCAGGTTCTGTGTACACTTTATATGACGTAATAGGTGTCCCATCTGGCGTTCGTTCGATCGGAATTTCTAAAAAGATTTCAACTTGAGCTCTTTATTATCGCGAAATTGGCGCAAATTCAGTTAGTTGCCGTTCCGACGGAGGTGCGACCGCCAATTTCAAATCCAAGGGGAGATTCCATGCCCAATTGAATTCAGTAAAATCTGATCTACAATATTTGAATATGAGACTGAGATAAAGTTAGTCAAAATGTCGGAAATATATCTGATTATTTAAGGAACATGTGTGCATCTAAGAAATGGGTTATTTGGGTAATCGAACATTCCATTCCATTATTTTTCAGATTACATAAATATCAATAGACCTTGCTGCTTGCCTGGTTAACCCGTAGCAACTATGAGATTAATTTGAAATAATTATTAACCAAAGAAGAAGCATACGGACCAACCATAGGAAATTGCAGCTTTCACTAAACAAGCAATGACAATGGAACTCCACAAACAGCTTATAGAAACAGATATTAACATTGACTAGGAATTGCGCGGATGTGACGAATCTGCGTGGTGCGGATACCGACTGACCATTGTGGATTTTAAAAATGCGTATGACACCATTCAAAGGGTTAAACTATTGCAAGCAATGGAAGAACTCGGCGTCCCAAAAAAAAAATCAAAATAACTGGTTCAAACAACGAAGTGAATATTAGCAGTGACTTTTCAGAGGTATTTCACATAAAGAATGGAATTAAACAAGGCGATGATCCCTTTTCGTTACTCTTCAACGTGGCCCTGGAATGTAGAATGTGGTCCCAACTTACTTTTGACATTTGCGAACGATGTTGACATGGTTTCAAATAGCTTAGTAGACACCAGAACTACCTTCAAAGAATTTGGAAAAAGCGCGAGTAGATCGGATTTTTCAGCTTCTTATAAAAACCGTCCCAGACGGCGAACGGTACAGTATTAGACTTTTGGGTATTGTTAGTATAAATTTCAAATTTTCAAAAGTATAAGTAAGCGATATATAAACCTTTAAAAAACCATCCATTTATGAACCGGTTTTTCAGATCAAAATGCGAGGACGAGAAATCCGAATCTGACTTTTTTTTTCGAAAATGTCATTTTATCCAGAAAACCCTTTTTAACTATTACTTTGACCCCTGGTGGGGCTAAGAAATTTATAATTTAACAAGGTCTCTCAATAGATACAAAAAAAAACCCACACCCCTCTCCATCTAATTTTAATTAATTATTTATTGAAAATTTTCAGCCACTGGCAAAAAATTTTCCAGACGGCAAGCGGTGTAACTTGTAGTGGTATCGTTCGATGTAAGGTCTAAGGTATATAACATATAAATTTCAATTTCTCAAAATTATATATAAGATAGATATAAAACTTTAAAACTTGAGCATCCATTTTGAATCTGTTTTTCAACTTGCCCCATCAGGTCACCAAAGAACAGGAACAGGACGAAAAGAAACTGTAATAAATGAGGGTGAACGAACTGCTATCAGAAGAATCAGAAGAATAATACACCCGCTTTACTTCAAAATGAAGTACCTACATTGGACAAAATCACAAGTGAAATGAAAAAGGACTCCCTTTAAAATGAGAAACATTGAGACTATCTTCAAAGAGGGAATAAAAACAGTGCAAACAGGCCAAATAGAAGAAAGAATGTGGAAAGAAAACACTTCGAACACTGGGAGCGAACATATATATATATATATATATATATATATATATATATATATATATATATATATATATATATATATATATATATATATATATATATATATATATATATATATATATATATATATATATATATATATATATATATATGTTATATCCGGAAATCCTATTGTCCACATGGGTTAAATGCCACCGACCTGCAAGAGTGCAACGATTGCGAAAACGTCGTGTCAACGATATGTCGCAACATCCGCAGCCGTCGACCCCGTCAACGTCAGCATAAATTTATTATAAATACGAATTTCTATTGTAAAACATTGTCTGATAACATTCTCTCATCACGAGGTTATTATGTCCATTTTTAGTTTGATTTTAACGGTCTGATAACATTCTCTCATCGCGAGGTTATTATGTCCATTTTTAGTTGTATTTTAACGGTCTGATAACATTCTCTCATCACGAGGTTATTATGTCCATTTTTAGTTTGATTTTAACGGTCTAATAACATTCTCTCGTCACGAGGTTATTACGTCCAATTTCATTTTGATTTTTACTTTAATTTAAAGTTAATAAATATATTTTTTAAAAAGTTATTTTTGAAAAGTGAAATATAAAAATTGGCGCAGTCAGTAGGATCCGTTCACGTTGCTAGAACACGAGTATTCTAACTAGTGACGGCGGATTCCAATCCCTTAGACGGAAAGAAGAACCATCGCAGCCCAGTCGTGCCGGAACAAGGAACCTTCCATCACCGTTTCGAGAGGCAAGAATTCGGAGTAGGATCTGTTCACTGCTAGAACACGAGTATTCTAACTAGTGGCGGCAGATTCCGACCCCTAAATCTAGGGAACAACGAAGACAGCCCATCGTACCGGAACAAGGATAAACCCATCAACCGTCTCGAAAGGCAGCAATGAAAATAGTACTGTAAGTGTTAAGAATCGTTACGAATAATTTTATTTTTAATTTGCAACATTGTTGAATTTATTACGTTCGATTACCCAAGGTTGAAAATTACCTATTTATTGAATTTCCCAACGTAGAATCGTTGCGCGATAATTATTTTGATTAAATTTTAGTCTCCAAGTTTAACTTGGCAATATTTAAAACAAAAAATAATTGTGTTTGAACTTCTTATAAATTTATTTGCTTTTTCTTAAAACCTAAAATAATGGCAACTCAATCAGACGAACCTAGTACAATGCTGGAAGTTGAACCATATAAACTTTCGGAAATTTTCTGTATCGTACCTGAATTTGAGGGTGACCAAATCTTTTTAGGAAATTTTATAAACGCGTGTGATTGTGCTTATAATATGGCAACGACGCAACAAAAAAATCTTTTAGTGATTCACATTAAAAATAAGCTCCGCGGTAAAGCAGCTCAATTAATTAATTCTAGGAATCCTGATTCATATCTAGAAATAAAGAAACTATTAACTCTACACTTTGGTGATTCTAGAGATTTACCTTCCCTAATTCATGACCTTCAACGTCTTAAACAATTGCCCAATGAATCAGCATTAACATTTTTCAATCGTCTTCAAGTCCTAAATGCGAAAATGCATTCATGTGTTCAAAAATCCACCACATTAGGATCCAAAGAGCAAAAGGATGCTCAGATATCTTTAATTGAGACTATGACCCTTAATACACTTCTTACAGGTTTAGAACCTAGATTAGGTCAACTCATTCGTGCTAGTAATCCCACTTCACTTTTAGAAGCCCAAGCAAGGATTCGTCGAGAACTCCAACTCTCATATTTTGAAAATCAAAAATCTGTCAAATCAAATTCTCCTAAATCGCATTCTGCGAATATTCGAACCCCTCTTCAGCAACCTAAATGCACTTTGTGTAATAAAATTGGCCATACTTCAAATCAATGTAGAAGTACGCATCAGCATGTCAATCCAAATTTTTCGCAATATCCACAACGACCTTCTAATTGGTTCCAACAAAACAACATTAGCAACAATTCGAATCAAATACCGATAAAATCTTCAAACTCTTATCCTAAGCCACATTTTATGAATCCAAACCCGCAGCGAACTCATCATGTAAACTCAAACCCGATCTACATCGACGGTTATTCCGGAAATTCCCAGGAATTTTCACATGAAAATTACACTCTTCAAGAAGATAATGAACTTCAGAATCATTATTCTAACCATCCAGAAAACTGCGAACCAGAGCAGGATTTTCAAGAAAGCCCTTACGATATCCCACCAGACGAAATGTCTCCAGACCCAATTTTCGAAATCAATTCCCAAATTCAAACCCTGAATTTAGACAACATGAATCCCAATCTAAACTTTCCAGAACAGAACTTCTGTTAAACCCTCTTCTTACGGTAAATTCTAAAAATTTATACTATATTTTTGACGCTACGCAAAAATTCAAAATATTAATAGATACAGGCGCAGGTATTTCTATCTTTAAATATAAAACCGCTGAAAATTACAGAACACGAGTTAAGGAAAATATTACCATCCAAGGTATAACAAATCAAACACTTTTTATTAAAGAATCCACACTTATTCCATTCAAAGATAACGACAAACATAAAGTCTATCTTTACGATCTTGACATCGAATTTGACGGAATTCTCGGTTTAGATTTTCTTGATCGCTACCAATGTATAATCGATTTAAAGTCCAAAAAACTTATAACGAATTTCAAAACAATGCCTTTGCATAAAGTAGGACACGAATCTGTTCTTCCCAAAATTTGTAAAAAACCTGAACAAAATATTCAAAATCGAATTTCAATCGAACCTAGGACCGAAAGAATTTTCAAATTAAAATGTAGTTTAACAAACACAGACGCTATTCTCCACTCTCAAGAATGTGAAAAAGTTAGGTTACCTAATGCTTTAGTTAAAGTAAATAACAAAGGTGAATTTTTTACTACTGTTATTAACGCTAATGCAATCCCAAAAACTATAGATTTTTCAAATTTATCTATCGAACCTTTTAATACAAATCCTAACGAAAAAGAAATAAATAATATTTTCAATTTAAATCCTCAACCTGTTGATAGGCGCGGTATAATTCAATCCCAGTTACGTACCGATCATTTAAACGAAGAAGAAAAAGAATTAATAACACAATTATGTCTTGATTTTTCTGATATATTCTATTTAGAAGGAGATCATTTAAGTTTTACTAATGAAATTAAACATACTATTGAAACGAACACCGCCAGACCGATTTTTACAAAATCATATAGGTACCCACATGTCCACAAACAAGAAGTAAAGTCACAAATCAACAAAATGCTCGAACAAGGAATCATTCGACCTTCCACTTCTCCATGGTCTTCCCCTGTTTGGGTTGTCCCAAAAAAATTAGACGCTTCTATGAAACAAAAATGGCGCGTAGTCATCGACTATCGCAAACTAAATGAAGTCTCTGTCGACGATAAATACCCTCTTCCCAATATTTCCGATCTCTTAGACCAGTTAGGCAGATGTCAATATTTCACTACTTTGGACCTAGCCTCTGGGTTTCACCAAATTGAAATTGATCCCAAGGACGTTGCTAAAACTGCATTTTCAGTTGAAAATGGTCATTTTGAATTTCTCCGTTTACCCTTCGGACTAAAAAATTCTCCATCCACTTTCCAACGTGTCATGGACAACATTCTCTTAGGTCTTCAAAACGAACGATGTCTCGTTTACATGGACGATATTATCGTTTATTCCGCTACCATACACGAACATATACAAAGGTTAACTGATGTCTTCAAACGCCTTCGTGGTGCAAACCTCAAACTCCAACCTGACAAGTGTGAATTTCTTCGAAAGGAAGTAGCTTATTTAGGGCATCTCGTGACCCCAGATGGAGTCAAACCCAACCCTGAGAAAATAGACGCTATTCAAAAAATTTCAGAACCAAAATCACCAAAAGACATTAAATCCTTCCTTGGTTTAGCCGGTTACTACCGACGTTTTATTCCCAATTTCGCTAAGATCTCAAAACCTTTAACTAGACTTCTCCAAAAAGACACACCCTTCGTATTCAATTCAGAATGCAAAAATTCATTTAATGAGCTTAAAAACGCTCTAATACGTGACCCAATACTCATTTATCCAAATTTCGAGGAAACTTTTGTCCTAACCACCGATGCCAGTGCATTTGCCATTGGTGCAGTTCTTTCACAAGGTCCCATTGGAAAAGACCTTCCCATAGCATATGCCTCTAGAACTCTATGTAGTGCAGAGACGAAATATTCAACTATAGAACGGGAACTTCTCGCCATAGTATGGGCAGTTAAACACTTCCGCCCTTATCTGTTCGGAAGAAAATTTACTCTCGTTACTGATCATCGTCCTTTAACTTGGCTATTTTCGATAAATGATCCTGGTAGTCGTTTAGCTCGATGGCGTCTTAAGCTTGAAGAATACGACTATACCATTGTGTATAAGCCCGGTAAAATAAATAAAAACGCAGACGCTTTATCCCGTGTTAAAATTAACCATATTCAAGATTGTGTCGATCTCCAAAAGAAAATTTTTATCCTTGCATCTAATAACGATGACATTCACAACCGACCATCCACAAGTAAAGAAGAAATCGTTCACGATGACAATTCTAATAATTCAGATATCGAAGACGACACAGCGGAAGTTACAGAAGAATACAACAACTTCGCATACCTTCACAAAACCACATCCCTTATAGACTATTCCAAAATAGAAACCTCTAATTCGCAACTTCTCGACAAAAACCACAAAGATATTGTCACTTTCTTTTGGCAATCAAAACTTGATGATTTGCACAACAAAATAATGGACGATATTTTTGAAGAAGATATAAATTTTACGTTTAATAAAATTAACATTTTTTCTAGCAAAACCGTCAAAGGCAGGAAATATTATATAATCCCTCTTCCGTATGACAATGAAACTGTAGTTCAACATTTATTCTATATTTTATTCACAGCTAAAAATGACTTTGATCTTTCAAAACTGTATTGTATTGAAAATAATTTACAACTTCCAATATTAGAAGTATTCTCCTTTATATTTTCCGAAAAGGATATAAAACTAAGAATCTGCCAAGATATAGTTCGAACTCCCGATCAAGATGAAATCCCTATCATTTTAGACCAATACCATTCAGGAAAAAATAATTTACATCGCGGAATCAACGAAACAGTTAAGCGCATAAAGCAAAAATACAATTGGCCAACCTTGACCAAAGATGTCGAAAACTATATTAGAAAGTGCGAAATATGTCAAAAAGTCAAGATCTATCGTAAAAACCTCAACACACCATTAGTTATCACAGAAACTCCTAAAACTCCTTTTGAGCGCATTAACATCGATATTTTCGAATTCCCAGTTCGTAATTACGCCCTTACCATAAGAGACGAACTCACAAAATTCACCCAGGCATATCCAATAAAAGACAAAAAAGCTTCTACAATCGTTACTACCCTTCTTCTCTACTTCCAACATTTTGGAACTCCTCTTAGAATACATTGTGACCATGGCCGGGAATTTGATAACTCCCTCGTCAAAGATCTTTGTCTTTTGTACGATATAAAGTTAACTTTCTCCAGCGTTAGCCACCCACAATCTAATGGATCACTAGAAAGATTCCATGCCACGCTCACAGAAATGATCCGAGCTCATAAAGCCGAAAATCCAAAAGAACACCCCTTTCATGCTCTTCCATACGCAATAATCTGCTACAACAACACAAAGAATAAAACGCATGGTTTTTCCCCTTATGAACTAATATTTGGGCACACTTCTAGTAGGCCTCCAGAAATTCTGTATAATGAAGAACAACTCATCACCAAATATATCCGAGACCTAAATAATCGCATGCAGCATTATTACAGAGTCGCGCGTACCCGCACTGATCAACAAAAAACAAAAATCCAAAGTAAGATTTGATCAAGCAATATCTAGAAATATGACTAAATATAATGTAGGAGATAAAGTTTATGTTAAGGAAACTCAAATTAGCGATAAAGCTCAGAATAAATTTAACGGTCCGTATGAAATTCTTGAAGTATTTGAAACTTCAGCCACTGTCAAAAATTTAGCTACCGAACAAGTTTCAAAATTTAATTTTGACAAGTTTAAACCTTATTACGATTAAATTAAATTTCTTTCAAGATCTTGGGACTGATCTCTACGGTCGCACCCCAAATCCTCATTACTCCAGTAAATAATACAGTAGGCATCTTATACCATGAAGAAAGTAGTCTAAAAGTATCCAACAACAAATGGAAGCTGCTAGTTTATAAAAAAAAAAAAAACTAAAACCTCTGCGAGAAACCATACGACATAATAACAAAATACTTTCCTCTCTCACAAAAAAATGTTAGACGATTCTTTTCCTCGTACGACAGCCTTAAAAACAAGTATCCAAACTCATTTTAGTCTTCTAACTATAATTGCTGACTCAGTCGAAGAGAAATTTTCAGAAATTACTATCAACACTGAAAATTTTAATTTTAGAACTAAACGCGGTTTAATTAACGGTGTAAGAACTATTTTTAAATTAATTACCGGAAACCTAGACTCTACAGACGGCGAATACTTTAATGAATGTATAAATAAAGTAACAAAATCTTTAATTCTACAATTTAAACTCTCCGAATCGACGAAGAAACTTTTAATCAAGATCTAACTCAAATTTAAAAATCTCTCTATGATATTTCGGACACCGTAGCATTTTACGAATGTTAAATTAAAACACTTAATCTTTGCGAAAGCTTTACGGAAGGTTATGTATACCTAGAGTCTTACCTCAGCGATATATTAAACGCAATCACGTTCACACGAATCAAAGTTTTACATTGCTCTATTATTTACCCACGAGATTTAGTCATTTCTCTTCAGGAAATTTCAAAATCCTTGACAAAAAAAATAATTTATCACTACCACCCTATACTTCGAGCATTGCAAGGTACGTAGATATTATGGAGCTAGAAGCATTTCAAACTGAAAATAAAATTGTTTTTGTATCAAGAATTCCCTTAATAGAACCTAAAATATACACATTGCATCGTGTTTTACCTATTCCAATTTTGGACAATCGAACACGTTTATTTCATATAATTGCAACAATAATAAAATATTTTGCGCGTGATGACGATTCTTTACTCTATGTAATACCTGAAGATCTAAAAAGCTGCAAACAAATTCGAGTGCATTTATTGGAAGCTCCAGAGTACGAGCTAAACACTGTGTCGAAGAATATAAGAACGTGACCTACAAGAGCCACGCCGTTAAGATTCCATATGATTGCTGTTCTCAAATTCCAGTTTCAACCCCCAGAGTTGAAACCCCTGAAACTAATACTTTGCTGTTTCATTTGCAAATGCCGGAGAAAGAAACCGACAATACTCAGCATCGCCGATGGTAACGATCCCCAACAACCTCCGAAGCCAAGTCGAAGACCCCTGCTCCCGATGCAACTCAAATCACTAACTCCGAAAAGACGGACTAGCATCCACCCAGAAGTAACTGACCGAGAAGCTACGCTTTAATTAGTCTACGAAAAGCTGCAGCTAGGCTCCACCTTTTCACTTAATGGGGGAGCTGTTATATCCGGAAATCCTATTGTCCACATGGGTTAAATGCCACCGACCTGCAAGAGTGCAACGATTGCGAAAACGTCGTGTCAACGATATGTCGCAACATCCGCAGCCGTCGACCCCGTCAACGTCAGCATAAATTTATTATAAATACGAATTTCTATTGTAAAACATTGTCTGATAACATTCTCTCATCACGAGGTTATTATGTCCATTTTTAGTTTGATTTTAACGGTCTGATAACATTCTCTCATCGCGAGGTTATTATGTCCATTTTTAGTTGTATTTTAACGGTCTGATAACATTCTCTCATCACGAGGTTATTATGTCCATTTTTAGTTTGATTTTAACGGTCTAATAACATTCTCTCGTCACGAGGTTATTACGTCCAATTTCATTTTGATTTTTACTTTAATTTAAAGTTAATAAATATATTTTTTAAAAAGTTATTTTTGAAAAGTGAAATATAAAATATATATATATATATATATATATATATATATATATATATATATATATATATATATATATATATATATATATATATATATATATATATATATATATATATATATATATATATATATATATATATATATTGTTTATATATATTGGTTATATTTTGTTTTTTCTTAGACCTTCTCTATATTTATGTTTAGCTTTTGGTTCTTGGGTTATAGGTCTTTGTATTAAAAACGATTAAAATTTTTGTCCATATATTGACGTTTCGGTCTTCTATGACCTTCTTCAGAAAGGGATACAGTCTAAAATTATGTTATAGTACAGGTCTTTTTTTTTACATATACATAAACGGAATTACAAAGAACCTTACCAAAAAGAGAAAAACACAAATCTTAAAATTGAATTGATCATATGGAAGTTTATACTTTTGTCAGTGCCTAGAAATATTATTAGTGTTTTGGTTTTTTTTCAACTATGAGAATAAAAAAGTCATACCCTTGATAAAAGATAAAAGTCCAACAAAAAATGATTTGTATACGGCACTCACACATATAATACACACAAAGTTAACGAAACAGTTAAAATATATGTAAGACTTAAAAAATAATAATAATAATAATACCGAAACGCGAGGTTTGCTCGCGTCGACGTTACTGTAAAAACATCGTACGATGCACGATTGTTTTGGTGCAAGGTTCAGAGGATATACAGAGTGTTTTTGTTAATTTATGATTTTTTTCTTTGATTTATTTTAAACTATTTTTATATATTATAATTTTATATTAATATATTCTTATGTTGTATCTTTTATTGTTATTTTATTTCAGAATGTTGCAACATAACTTACTGAGATTGTTGGTGTCTGTTTTCGAATTTATAGAGTTCTTATTTTTTTGGATCTCAACCATTTCCAGAATTTCCCTTTTTTTGTATTATTTTCGGTTTTTAGAATTTTTACTTTCGCAAAGTTGAAAGAATGCTTGGTTTCCGCACAATGACTCTTCAGGGCAGTCGTATTTTGTTTGTCGTATTTGTGACCATTAATTCTGTTTTTAAGATACTGGCTTGTTTGACCGATGTACACACCCTCACAATCGTTGCAAGGTATCTCGTAAATGACGTGACTCTTCTTTTCGTCCGGTATCTTGTCTTTTAATTTACTGAAAATGTTTTTTACGAAATTGTATCCTTTGTGAGCAATAGTAATGTTGTGATTCATAAAAATTTTGCTAAAATTTTCGGACATACTGGGTATACAAGGAAGCGAAAGATAATTATTTTTTTTGTTTTTGTTGGGTGTTGCTTATATCGCAAAAAAAATCCGTAATTATTGGCATGACGTAAGGAGATATACTTCTCAACGGTATGACTTTAGAGGCTAAAAGCGCAGCTGAAACAGCCCCACCCGTTGCCGCACTGCGGCGTAGAAAGGAAACGGAACTCCTACTACACTATACTATTACCAAATCATATAAATCGCTAGCACAAACACAAACACAGTCCTCAGTCCGGGACACACTGTAAGTGGGGAGAGGTTGCTCCGTCAAACACAAACAAACACCAGATATATAACAAAATAACATGAATTGCCACGTGGAAGCTTGCCAACGTTAATGCAGAGATGAATAGACTGCACCTCAAAATATTGGATTTAACCGAAAGCCAATGGCCTGGTTCGGGAACACAAAAAACCAAACATGGAGCCATCATCATCACGTCCGACTAAGAAATATCTGTTGTGGCCTTCATCCCGCTACATCTCATAGTGTTATGAACAAGTACGCACCAATAAACGATAAAACAAATGATATGGATGCAAATCTCGATGGAGCCATAAAATTAATAAAAAATGTTGAAATTGCAGATTTTAATGCAAAGATTGGACCAGGAACCTTTAACGGCGACTTCGCTGAAAAATTTGGTCTGGGAGAACAAAATACAAGAGGTGATCCACTGACACAGTTTTACTTTGAACAAAGACTATGCATTGCCAATACTTATTGTAAGAAATCAAATATATTTCATTCTCATTAGACACTAATATAACAAGTTTATTAAATCAATCAAAACCTATCCTGGAGTAGAAATTGACGTAAGGAAAATACAGAGCCATATAGAATGAACACAAATTTGCCAAAAACTTTAGAACAGGTTGAAATAACTAGAGAGCTCTATAAACAGTCAGACAGACGATGACATTGAATCTTCATGGAAGGATCTGAAGGATACGTTAATTATGATCCAGGAGATCGACATTGGATTTGCAACACCAAAAATCTAGAGCGGATGAAATTATAACACTGATGAATGAACGAAGAGAACAGAAACACAGAAAGCAGTCAAACATGCCGAAATCAACAGGCTTATTCGTGCAAAATGCAGGGAAGCCAAAGAGTCATGGCTGGTGGACAAATGTACGAAAATGGAAACCCTTCAGAACAAATACAGTCTCTTTAACTTACACAAGAATATCAAGGAGCTTATAGGTAAGCAACAGGGGAGTCACAGAGGGGTATTAAGAGATTCCAATGAAATACTTATAGGAGTGGTTGAGAAACTAAATCAGTGGAAAGAATATACCGAAAATCTTTTTAACAACTTGAGACCAGACTCGCCCGCAGATCCCGAAGAAGAGGTTAAATATTCAATTAAACTTCGAAAGAACGGAAGAGATGTTGGTCCCGACAAGGGGCACGCGAAAATCTTTAAACTCGCAACTGTCGAACACGGGACTCTTAATCGCATTACCACAATATTCAACAGAATATACAGAATCGGAAAAATGCACTTGTACTGATAAGATCCACTTTTGTCATTATGCAAAGAAGAACAATGCATCACAATGTGCAATACATAATAGTTTGTCTCACACCTTGAAGATATTCTTGCGGATCACGTATATGCATAAAGTGTGAGCGCCCCGTTGACCGTTCGCAGTTTGACTTTAGAAACGGAATAGAACCTCGAGATGCTCTTTTCTCTCTGAATGAGCTGACTCAGACATATAGCGACATGAATGTCGATGTATTCGCATGCTTTATTAACTTTTTACTGTGTATAATATCAAAAAATGATCAGCATCTTAAAATCAACTGGGATCGACACAGAAGATCTAAAGATCATAACTGAAGTTTACTGTCACCAAACAGCAACAGTCAAAATCGAAAGGTCCAAATCAGAAGAAATATCAATAAGAAGAGGTGTACGACAAGGATGCGCATTGTCTCCCCTACTATTTTACCTCTACTCTGAGGCAATATTCAACGAAGCTTTCAAGAACACCACTGCAGGCATTAAGATCAAAAGAAACATTATAAATAATCTTCCGTTGCGCAGATGATACCGTGGTAAGAGCCAGTCTGTCAGAACTTTAATCTCTTATGGACCTTATAGTGGAATATAGCGAGGAATTCGGCCTTTATATGAATACGTCCAAGACCAAACTATTGATATCCTTAAAAACTCAACGAAACGCCAACCAAAGGCTCCATCATTGAGCAAGTGTTATCTCTACCGTACCGCAGAAAACTCTGAACAATATGAGGGCACTTATGGCAAACCAAAATCTCAGCCTGAAACTCCGGACCAGAATACTTCGCTGTTATATCGTTCCCGTTCTTCTGTACGGATGCGAGAGTTGGATTAAGGATGCGGCCAAAAAAGAATTGATATCTTAGATGGAAACTAAGACAAACATAGAGGTGCTGCATCAAATCGATAAACATAAAGGACTCCCCACGACAATCAAGGAAAGAAAGCTGGAAAGCGATATGAGTTTCTCCTTCTGGTAGTACAAGGGAAAATCCAAGGAAAACGGTCGGTCGGTTCATTGCTTAAAGAGTTCCGCAGATGGCTTGGACAGATGTCTATAGAAATTTTCAGGCTGAGGTTTCTCGGCATCGTAAGAGAAGACTCTCTTAAAGTGAAGTGAAGTGATGTGAAAGTAGTTTATTATTAGCAGAATATCCTACTAAACATCAACAAATTTTAAACAAATGCACAAAAAGTATTTATAGTAAATTTAACAAATAATAATAATAATAATAATAATAATAATAATAATGATAACAACAATAATAATGCTTAACTACTTAACTATACATTCACAGAACGACAAAGAATACAAAATTTGTAGTATACATCTAGCTCGAGTTCAGATACATGTTTTTCAATTTTTTTAGAAAAATCTGCACATTGGGTGAGTTTTTAATATCGGAAGACAGCGCATTGAATAGTCTCAGGCCATCATTGAATAGACTTTTTTGCATATGTGTTGTTCTGGTTAATTGAATATCGAAGTTGTTTTTAGATCTGATATTATAAGCATGTTTCATGCACCTTGGAATTGAATATTCCTGTAAGTATAGGGGTCGCAATTGCTGTTGAATCTTGAAAATCAATACAATGTTAGATATTTTAATGGTCTGAGACATAGAGAGCCAACTAAGCGATTCAAGCATAAGACGCACAGGAGTGTATCGGGAACAAGATAAATTACTTCGCATTGCTTTGCTTTGCAAGATTTGAAGTCTTTGTACGTCTGACTTGTTACAAGATATTAGAAGTGAATTGCAATAAGCAAAATGTGGGTATACTTTAGTATTGAATATAAAAAGTCGAGTCCAATGACTAAGATTTTGAGAGACTCTTCTTGCCAATCTTTGCACACATGAAATCAACATGCTTGGAGAAATTAAGTTGCGAATCAAGCATTACGCCTAGATATTTCATTTGATTAGTATGCTCCACTGACTGATTATCAATGTAGATTGGATAATTGCTTTCCAGGAATAATTTGCAGTTGTATTTAGTACCAAATATCATGTATTTAGTCTTAGTTACGTTTAATTTTAATTTATTGATGCAAAGCCAGTTGTGCAAAAGGCTGAGTTCGAAATTTATTGTTTCAGCAAGTTGATTGAAATTCTTTCCGGATACTGATAGAAGTGTGTCATCCGCGAAAAGACTCACAAAATAATTTTTCACAATTTGGTCAATATCATTAATGTACAACACGAATACTAGGAGCCCTAGAACACTACCTTGGAGTACGCCTATCTTGCTGCTAATCTCCCGTGAGACGAAGCCATTCACCTTAGTTCGATCGCAAAGATAGTCCCTAAACCACAATAGAGCAATTTCCATCACACCATACTTCTGAAGTTTCTCAATAAGCCGTCCTCTGTCAATGGTCTCGAAAGCCCTCTGTAAATCAATAAATACACTAAGTATAACATTTCCTTCGTGAATGTCAGACCGCCACTTGGAGCACACATATTGCAAAGCTGTTTCCATGAGTGCTTCGTCCTAAAGCCCGATTGACCCTTGAAGATCATGTTGTGCTGTTCGAGATACCTTCGAAGCTGATTTTGTCTATAACCGAAAGAAGATTAATGGGTCGGAATTCCTCAGGCTTAGTTGGTATCGGCACCTTAGATATCGGAACTATAACACTAGTTTTTAAAACCCTGGGGACTGGAAGCATTCTCAAGGTGCAACAGCGGGTATCCAATCGCACAAAAAGTCGATTTCAAAAATTTCGCATCGCAAATATCATCCGAGGTTGATTTATTCTTAAGATTCATGACTATATTCTTTAGCTCACAAATATTTAATTTATCGAATCCAACTAATGTTTCGGAGCAATCTATGTGGCCGTTGTCTAATTTGGATGTTGCAGGTGGTATACCATCGGCAATATCAATGACGCTCTCGGAATAAAAATTATTGAAGTTCTCCTCTACTTTTTGGTGGCCATTTTCAAAATCAATGTTATTCATATTAACTTGTTTGCTTTTTTTTTTCCTAACTAGTTCTTTTAATGTTTTCCACATTTTCTTGCTGTCGCCTTTACACTGGTCAATTTTTCTGTGATAAAATTTTGTTACCTCTCTCCTTGACACATGTATACATTTATTCCTTTTAAGTTTGTAAGTATCCCAGTCTGAGGTTCATTTAGTCAACCTAAATTTCTTATAAGCTTCATTACGCTCCCTGCGTGCCTGAGATAATTCTGAAGACCACCACAGAGATCTATGAAAATTCACCTTTTTGACTGGTGCGATTTTATCAAAGGCTTCAATAATATTCTTTTTGAAATTCTTCTTCTTCTTTCTTTCTTCTATAATTCCAAGTCTTGCCATACAATTCTACGATTATGTTATCGATATTATCTGCATCGAGACTGCGCTTATGCACAACTTCATGCATACTGTCAGAGGAAACTGTCTCTAGAAAGCATCCAAATAACATGTGATCAGATATCTGGGGAAAATTCCTTGGCATTTCTATCAACTGATAAAATCTCCTATTATTATGGTACAATTGGAATAGATAAGTTCGTCCTCCAAAATCTCTTCAAAAAATTTGAAAAACACATCTATATCGCCGTTAGGTGATCTATACACCGAACCAATGATTACAATTTCCGACACCCACCCAAGCTTTACGAATATTGCCCAGTGCTTACCGTGAGAGACACAGTTTTTAATAACTTCTGATGAAATAAAACTTTTTACGTATGGTATTACACCGCCTGTATGTCGGCTCTGACTAAAACAAGTAAAATGATTATACCCACGAATGGAAAGTTCACTCTCCCGGAAAACATTGGTTATGTGAGTTTCATTGATACAAAGAACTAACGGGTCGTATTCATTCATTAAATTCCGGAGTTCATCTAACTTATTACTAAGCCCTTGTATATTTACAGAAAGACATAACTGTTTAGTTTTCTTTGGTTGCCATTCATACTGAATTCTTGATTTAATTTTTTCTAATTGTTTTCTGTATGCCGTACAATTTCTATCGAAAACAGAGTGATTATTCTCAACATTAGGAACATTCAATATCGTACATATGAACTTACAATTGCTACAGCACTTGGTTTGTGATGTACATTGGTCTGCTTTATGACTTCCACCGCATTGGGGACATGTATAGTTTTCTTGCCGGCCGTCTTTAGCTTTATGTCCATATTTACAACATTTAAAACATCTTAATACACTAACAAACTTATATACTGGAAAGAAATCCCAACCAAAAAGCAATTGTTTTTCATTAACTAAATAATTAAACGAATCCACCGATGTTTCTAGAATTACATTAAAATAATTCTTTCTTGGTGGTTTATATTTTTTAATGAATTTTACATCCAAACAGCTGTTTATATTTTTCACTCTGCTTACAAACATATCTATATCGGTCAAGTAGTAATCAAGAACACCAACAATAACAACTTTTGTTTTTTTTGCTATTGGGATTTTTATGTCGTATTCATTCGAGAGTACCTTTTTTGTGGCTTCTTGCAGTTTTATCACTGAAGTGTCAGAATCGCATTCAATTCGAATGCCGCGTAATTTTGTTCACGTTTATATCAAGTTGGTCGATTTTCGTGTCTTTACAATTTTTATTATTATTATTATTACAAAGAATAAAGTGCAGAGGAAAACCTATTATGCACATTGATAGTTTGTAACATAATACATATAATAAATATTTAGTAATTGCTGTGAAACAATACACTGTCCAAGCGACGTTTAAATTCAGACAAGTTCCGCGCACACACAACGTTCCAATAATCGAAAGTCCTGTTACTTATAAAATGCAGGCGATGTGAAGTCCTGAATTGTTTCTTCCTTTTTTTAAATGGATGACCACGTAGGCGTTCATCATTGCTTAAGACCACAAGGGGCACGTCAGATGGAAATTGGTCATGAGCAAACCTATACATTTGAATAAGATCCCCTCGCAGCCGACGCTGACTTAATGTTGGCAGACTCTTTCCAGAACATCACAGTCACGCAATAGCCATGGGTTCCAGACTGGGAAAGCAGATTCCAGGATGGGGCGAATGTAAGTGATGAAAAGCCTGCAAGCGATGCGAGGACTAGAATTTTTTAAAGTCTTTTTTAACAAAAATAACGCGCAGTTTGCTTTCTTTGCAATATTTGATCAAATGTGTTTAGCCTAAACTGCTAACTAAGATTATTTTCACGCAATACACCACAGACGTAAGCGCGCAGCTGACGTAGATATATAAGCGAGTATGAAACAGATCACTTAACTAAGTTTCAGCAATAAGAGCAACAGCACCGACATCCGCACGCGTTGACGGTAGCTAAAAATGTTTTTGCGAGTTATTTTTTGGTTACTACTTCACTCCATTTTTGGTTTTCGCAGGCTGGTTTCACACTTATTTGCTTTACAATAGCATCCACATAGTCCTTTGTTTGCTTCAATACATCATCACTCTTTTTTTCGATGCTGTTCAGTCGATAGTCTGGCGTTTGGAGGGACAAACACACAACATTCATCGCAAAACCAGAAGATATTTTTACAATCACTTACACTTTTGCTAATATTATCTTTCACTTTAACACATGACGTATGAAAGTGTTTTTCACAGAAACTATAGCATATTCCTTTACTATTAACAATGAAATTATCGGAACAAGTACCGCACGATCATACGCATTAAGGAACGAAATGTAGACTCGTGAATAAGGTTGAGTTAAGATACCTGTTTTAGTTATTTTTGGTTAGTTTCCATTGGCATATTAATTCAGGTACTGAAAGAAAATATTAAAAAAATTCTTTAAAAAATCTAACCAAAACTAAAAAAGAAATGTTATCAAAAAATGGCAACCTATAATGTCGAAAATAAATCGATAAGTCGGCGAACAAATATACCTATAGTCGAAAATTCGCACGGTCTTGAAAGTTCAGAGAGACACTCGAAACTTGAACTTCGAGTAATGAAATCTCGGAGCAATGAGTCAGGCCAGAAAAGGTCTGCTAAAGCGTTCGGGTAAATTTCAGCGGATTATCTCGAATCCTTGACATGGAACCTCTAAAAACTTTCAAGATCGACGAGTTTGTTTTGCCGTACGAACCCTAAAAATTATAGTAGGAGACAGCGTCCCTATTGCGCATTCTTTGTCGTTTATTGTCAAAGTTATACTATCTGAAATTTCCTTTCATTTGCCTGGTGTGTGGTTTCTCTTCAGCTGATCCTAACACAAAGCTCAGGCACTTCATCCTTTTTATTTTTGTGGAATTCCCTGACTGTCCTTTCCCCATCGCGGAGACAAATCAGAAACGGAATAACATTTTTGTTGATTTTTTACGCATTTTTTAATATTGGTTTGCTTAAACGAGATAATGTGTTCTAATCGTGATTATACATTATCAATTATTTTGTTGTTATTATACAATTGGTTATTTATTAGTTAAATTATATTATGGGGGTTAAAAATTGTAAAAATTATTTGGCTAACTGAACGTGACTCTGAGTTATTATTTTTAATATACATTGTGCTGGGAAGACATTTGTTTTTATGAATCCAGATGTTAATAAAAACAACCATGAACAACGAGCTATGACAACCATTTCACAAACGGAAGTGTCAAATATCAAATTGAACTGAACGCCACTGCGAGTGATTATTTTTAATATACATTATATTGGGAAGACATTTGTTTTTATAAATCTAGATGTTAATAAAAACAACCATGAACAACGAGCTGTGACAACAATTTCATAAACGGAAGTGTGAAATATCAAATTTATTATTGTTACAATAACATTTATAAAGGTTTATTTATAACGAAAAATCATAATACATAAAAAGGAAATTGTATTTGTTTCTTCGTATAATTAACTTGTTTTTTAAATTTGCTGTTGATTACCTTCATACAACATATTCTTGACATGCAACGTATCAGAAATCATGTATGTATTTTTAAATAAATACAACAAAATATTACAAGCAGAAGCAGAAGCAGATATCCCAACAGATTGGAAAACTCAAGTAATTCCACCAATTCTAAAACAAAATAAAGATCGGAATAACAGTATGGTCTGTTCATAGATATAAGAAAGTGACCAATTGCTTTTGAATGGGATTATCCAAGGGTGGTCATTAACATACAATGCCACAAGATTATTATCTAAAGTTTCGGAATTTAAATTCAGGTAAAATTGTGGTCCGTAATAGAAAATAATTTTATACCTTGGTATACTACTTAGTTTAAGTTTATTAGTAATCATTCTTATTTCGTGTGTAATACAGCGTATGTTGAATCGTGTGCGAATTATGCAAAATATGTGCGAGTCTAGTGTATCTCAGGAGGTGCTCCCGCCCAACACTATTCTATTTAGACGAAGGAAGTTATAAACAATGTTTATTTGACTCTCATTGAACGTGGTGCCAGCAAGCAAGCATCTTTAGAAGAAACGGCCACATTGACGAAAATTTCAACATCAACATCAACATTTCAGCGAGGAAAATAAGAAGCTATGCTGCAAATAATTGCAAATAATATAGAACAAATAATAATTAGAACAGGCGATGATAGCGATAGTGATACTGATATATTATATGAACAATTTTAAGTAATTTAAGTATGTAATAAAAATAATTTGTAATTTCATTTTAGATTTAAAAATAAATACATACATAGATAAATAAATATTGTTTAGTATCTTTCCTAACAAAACCCGAAATAATTAAATTCTAAGCAAAGTCCCGACCTGTTCCGCCATATTTCATTCTTACAGCTTGCCGGGGTCTTTCCTTAATTCGTATCAGTTAGTCACTTTCTTATATCTATGAACAGACTTTACCACCACTTTAGACCTAGAACGCTGGAGTCATGCACAGGAAAATTAATGGAAAGTGCAATTCAAAATACAATGAACCACATGTTGGAATCATGCCACAAATTCTCTAGCCTACAAAACGGTTTCAGGAAGGGACGAGGGCCATTAGAAAATTGTATATATTTAAGTACAGAAATACATAAAACATTTATAGCCAGTGAAAACGTGATCAGCGTTTGATAATATAAGCATAATGAGCATAATCAAATACATTAAAAATTTACTAGAAAACGGAAGAGTGCTAATCAAATCACCGACAACAGGAAAATCTACGGAATTTAGATACACGAGCAGAAGTTTAACACAGGCGTCCACATTGAGTCTCTTATTGTTTAATATATATGTGGCGCCGTTACTACGGCTAAGTACTGAAGATAAAAAAGTGTAGCATTTGCCGATGATATACTAATATTTTTGAGAAGAAACAATATACCAGTTATGACTAGAAATATAACGAACAAATTAAATAGAGTGGTGAAGACGTGACTAAATTACCACGAGCTTACAATATCAAATGACAAAATCAAAGCAATGATTTTTGCAAAGGGGAGATTATATAACCCACTAAACCCAATCACTATTAATAATGAAGCTATTGTATGGGTAAAAGAGTATTAGTATTTGGCAATAGGCAACTCAAATAGACAGCTCACGTGGATCACTGCACAACAAACGCCCAAAGAGGAGTGAATTTTATGAGAAGCCTTACCAGGTTTTGATGTTGTGAAAAACCAAAAATACCATTATTGATACGAGGGAGGCGCCAAAATTTCCCAGCCTGAATATGAAAGAAACAAAGTAGAGTAACAATTTTTTATTATTTTTCAATATAAACCCCCTTAACTTCAATACACTTATTACATCTCTTTATTAACAACTCAATCCCTTTAAATAAATATTCTTTTGGCTTGTCTGCAAAATGAGCTAAAACAGCCTCTTTAACTCACATATCTGGACTATAGGCAGGATGATCTATCTATTGGAACCCACACTCTAAAACGGAAGCTTGTGCAACACCAGCAGTATGGACCGGTGCATTATCGTGCAAAAGACGCACTCCTCTGGTCAGCCTTCCTCGACGTTTTACACGTATACAGTCTCTCAATTTATGTAATAATGTGGCGTAATATTTACCATTGACAGTGGTATTAGTTTCTTTAAAATCTATCAAAAGAATTCCTTCACAATCCCAAAAGATCGTTGCCATCACCTTTTTTGTTGACTGGCAGACTCTGAATTTTCTTGTGTGAAGTGTGAAGTGATTCACCCTTACGACGCCACTCCATTGATTCTTTTTTCGATAGAGGGTCATAATAGAGAACCATAATTTCATCTCCCGTCGCAATAGTTTCTATCAAAAAAGTCCGCGTACATTCGACACGGCGTTGTTTTTGAATAGCCGAAAGGTTTTTAAGAACCCATCTTACATTAACGTTATGCATACCTAAATGATCATGCAGAATTCGACGAACACTTATATCAGAAAGCTTCATAATTTCTGAGGTTTCCTTGACCTTTAAACGTCGATCATTCAATACCACCTCTTCCACAATCGCAACAATATCTTCCGTTATGACCTCCACTGGTCGACCAGTTCTTGAATCATCTTCAAGGGACTCCCACCCCATTCGAAAACGGTTTGCCCATTCTTTCACTACAGAATACGAAGAAGAACTTTGGCAGTACACACCATTCAACCTTTCTTTAGTAATTTTAGGTGCTCACCCTTCTTTTGTCAAAAACTGCATGACTGCTCTATATTCAATTTGCGTTATTTGCAACATTTTTTCGGACAAGTCTTGCTACTTTAGAAAATCGATGAAATCGAACTTTTCGAAAGTATCTGCGCTCTTCTAAAAATTTTATATCTCGGTAACGGTAAGTCCTACGGGATCGCCGTTGGTACAGAAATGATCACCATCGAAAAAAAATTTTTTTTGTCTGTTTGTCCGTTCTCCGTTCTCCTTTCTCGTCTTTTAGTTTTGCAAAGGTCTACAAAAAACATCATTTTTCAAAAACTGTTTACGAGACCAAAAAAATTCTTGAACCAGAAGAAGCAGAAGATAGGGCTCTGTAAACTTTTATTCGCGACAATTTTTCAACAATCTACAGGGTGCACCGCAAATTAAAAAAAAAAACTGAAAAATGGGTCCCCCTATTATTGAAAATTGGCAATAATTTCAAATCTGTGTTTTAGATGTCAGTTTCTTTTAAATGACGATATAGCCCATATAGACAGCTTAAACTTTTGTTTTTAAGTATTGTACAGGCGATATTCCGTGCAATATTAAAAAACATAATAAGTACTCCAAATTTACAGCTACCGACTTCAGACTTGGGAGAGAAGTAGAAGTCTGGACCCGCATTTAGACTCTTTAAATTGGGAGCAATAAAATAACGCGAAGTATTTTTTTTAATTTTTGAATTTTTTTTTCCTCCAAATCCATTCATCCATTCGGAAGAATTTTACATCCGTAATACGTGGAAGGCCCGGCGCTATAACTTTTGTTTTACGCATTTTTTCCATTATGTACAAGGTGCTTTAGTTATAGACAAAAATCTAAAAGACCCTGAAAATTGTTCTTTTAGAGAGTAAATTATTAACCGTAAATCAAAATTCGTACAATCAATACCTAATCAATTCAAACAGTATTATAGGCCGTATCAAGGGGTACAATTTTTGTATTTACGGGTTTCGTCTATCACATACGCTGTTCGAGATATTTGAAATAATCCAAATGAAAATCACTATTTCTCGCCCTCAATCTAGACGCGATGACGTCATTTAATATTACCACGTATTGCCTGGTTTCAGAATACAATTAGTTTTTTGAAAACCATTTACTCCATTGGAAAAATTCGGATACCAGGAAACTAAGGAGATCCAGGGCTATATCCTCTATTTCGAGCATTGTTGGAATTATATACAGGGTACGTCGTTTGTGGGAAAAAATTCTAATAGATCCTAGAAATTTTGTGGGTGAATTATTGGCGATACATGAAAAACTTTTTAAGATGTGATAATTTGATATGAACAGTATCGTAAACTGTGTCGAGAGAGAGTTTAAGGTTTCGTCTATAATGCAGGGGTCGCAAGATATTTGAAAAAATATAATTTTAAATTGCAATTACCAGTACAAATTTTAATATTTAGCGAAGTGTGTCGTAACTTTGAAGTTCGACGAGATGTGAAGGACACTTTATACAGGGTGCAGTCACAAGCAAATTACATCGATTTTGCGAAAGTTCCATAGTGGTCCGCAGGAGCACGATAGCAAAACATTGCGTCCCTCTAGGACAAGAATCCGCGAAGCGCCTTCTTTTTAAAATAAAAAGGTGATTCGCGCTATTTGCTACGATCTTGGCGCACTCACTGACAATTTTTCGAAAGCAATCTTCTTTAAAATGCTGTCAATAAAAAACTATTTGACGCAAGACTTCAATTTTTTTTTCGCAGATAGATACTGTAACTGCATCCATGCATCAGTGAAACTGGAGGTCAACTCTTGTGGATTAGGAATATTTTGCAAGCATCACACAACAAACATATCGAGCAAGCTTCAATTATACACCGATCTGCTGAGCAGAAATATTCGCTATAAGGGAAGCAGTAAAAAGTCTATCAAACACTTCAAATAAATGGTATTTTCGGTGATTACATAACGTTAAACATACGTCGTGAAATTATATCCAATAGGAATAAGTGCGATATCAGGCTAGTGTGGACATACGGGAATAGAGAGCAACGATATAGCCGACAGACTACGAAGGTAGATTAGAACAAAACGATTTCTCGATTCATAATTCACATAAAAAACGATCTGTTGAACGAATGGTTAAACATGTACCACAACTGGCTGCAAAACAAAGGTAAGTAGTACTATTAGAGAATCCAGCCAACTCCACAAAAAATGGCATAGTTTGTTAACATACCATATAAAGACAAAGCGCTATCACCGCGATAATAAGAATGCGAACAAACCATTGCTGTATATCCTTAATAAAATCGGAATGAAGGCACCACCTAACTGCGACAGTGCATATGAAACTGGAGACTTGAACCATGTCATATTAGATTGCGCTATGAGAGAAAGACAAGAATTATATCACGAATTAAGAAAAACACCAGGACCTATCAACATAGAACATATGTTAACAAATCCAACATCTAAGCATATGAAAAGTATAAGAAAATACGTAACAGAAGATAGTAAGTCACCATAACAAATCCATATTTGCTACCAATGCGTGTATTCTTCATTCATCAAAGTTTCATACAGATAAGTTATTGAGTTTCATCAAACCAGATTTTAATGAATTTTGTAGGGATGCTGACATCGTGGTTATATTTAAACCTGTAAGTACCTACCAGAATTTTCTACTAAATATTTGTTTCAGTAAGACTTTTTTTTTTTACTCTTTACTTAGCAGGCACTCAAATGATTCCTTAATGATAAGCTTATACCTTTAGTACCTATTTACTTTATATAAACACATGGAAAATTAAAAATAGCTGTACAGGCCTGACCTACGGACACTTCGTATTTTATCAGTCTATATATATCATTGTTGAACGGAGTTTAACATACTTGATATTTACATGCCTAACCGTGACAAAAGTGGCAAGCGCAATAATGTTTTTAAATTTTTCGTGTAACGTATCGTCGGGCATCCGCAATTTGAGGGCAAGGATAACTGTAAACAAGCAGTGCAATTTCTTGGAAAGCAAACAACGGTAATTAATCATTTATTATTCAGGAAGGTTGTCACTGCAAATTACTATTAACTTGCTTTATCATACTGACGGGGTGCACAAATTTGTTTGACTACCGCTTTTATATTACGTAATTAAAAAACAACAACGGCGTGCCACACCCCGTTTCATTAATATCTATCTTCCCTTTCGTCGGCGCTAGAGAACAGCTATTAGCGTTTGGTCGAATGAAATATCGCGTTGGCATTTCTTGCGCGGCGCTGCGAATTGAACGCAGTTTTAACGCTGTCCATAAGTGCATGTCCACAGACGAATTATTAAGACGTGGCGACCATAAAATCTATTTAAAATAATTAATTAACTGATTCTTGTTCATTTTCTTGTGTGGCTGACAAGTGAAAATATATGGAACTATGTCAATCAAAACGAACTACAGACAATCATGAAGCCTACTTGGTTCGAAGCCTAGTTGGTTCATTTCCAACTGAGAGGGAACAATAGGTTGTTTATAACAATAAAACCTAGAGTATATTAGCTGTGAGAGGGGTAGTGCAGGGCTCAGTATGGGACCTACTCTCTTTCTCATATATATCAACGACCTTCCTGAAGCTCTTTTGAATGGTTGGCTGGCGTTGTCTGCGGACGACACTACTTTCTTAATAAATAAAACTTAAAAAATCTTTCCGAAGCACTTGCCTGAAGATAACTATGAATTAACAATATCGAAGGATGGGTTTACAAAAAAAAGCTTAACCCTTAACAAAGGGAAAAGAGTAAATAATGGACCAAGTGCAAAATTCTTGGGAATTCATTTAGACCCTAAGCAAAATTGGTGTCACCACACAGAACAAGTGGCTAAAAAATCTCAAGTAACATTTTTCTAATACGTAGCCCAGTCTTTGGCCTACAACGTAAGGCAATTAGAGTAATCACAAACCTCAAATACAGAGAGGATGTTAGATCTAAACTTTCGGATCTTAAAATTCTTACAATGTCAAGCGCTTAAGTGTCTAGTTTACGCTTACGAGAATCAACCAGGTCTTTTACATGTTGACCCCTACAAAACACGGAATACTAACAACCTCAGAACTGATTTCTTCTTTCTTAATGCTAGGAAGCTAGGTTCAATTTACTACTACATCCATTTTTTAATATACTTAAGCCCGAGACAAAACAATAAAGAGCTTCAAAAAATTAGTCAAATATTTTTTAATAAACAATAATTTTACAGCTTGGATGAGTTTATCTTTTTTCAAAATATCACTAACTAGTTCGATGAATGCACCTCCTTACACTTTTCGCTTTCAGTGATGAGTTTCTGTGATAATCTTCGTTCAGCTTTAATGTATGTCCAGATGGCCACAGAGCGCTTAATGTGCTATGTTTTATGAATTATGCTTTATGTGCATATTGCAAAAATATTATTCCATGTTATATTTCATTGCCATGACTGATTGTATACATCTTTTATGTTTGTAACAGGCTAGTAAATGAAATGAAATGAAATGCTCTCATTCTTCCATGGTATGGATAATGCCAACTACGAATCAAGAAGATCGCAAAAAATTCCCATGCCTTGTTGGAAAGAAGATGACATCATTGGGTTCCTATTAATCACAAACAATTTTAGAATAAGATGTTAAAAAAAGAGCTATGGGAAATTTGTTGTCGACGAAATCACCTATGGCAAAAACCAAAAGAACAGGCATACACTTTCCTTTAGGTTTCATAGAAGGCTCAGAATCGGTTTCAAATTTATTTTTGTCTAGTATTGATTCGCATTAGCCCATTTTCGGTGAAGTATAGCGACTGATTCGCGGTCGGGAAGTAACGGAACTGTGAAAAATCTTCGGTTCGCTGCCCTCTTTCGAAAAACTCCGTCTCCGAATTCGCGAGCAGCGGCAAGGTCTTGTCTCGATTTATTTTTTAAATCATCGCCAAAAACAAACAATCGCGTTTCTAAAACAAGCGATCCGGCTCTTTATTGATTTTAAAAATAAATGTTTCGTTTTTGCGACGACGAACAACGGGGCAACAACAAGCAAACAAAAGAGGAATATTGCCGAGGAAAACTCGGAAAGGAGAGTTATCGGAATCCACCTCTCCCGGTAGGCGGCTGCTATAGAATTCATTAGGTAATGGCAAAACAAACAAACGGTTCGTGTAATTGATCTTGGAAATCTGAAACGACCGGTCCGCCCAATCCGAAAATACACTCTCCCCATTTTTGCCCTCGCCGCCGCGTGAGGCTCAAAAATTACCCCGGCAAAAACATTTTCGCGTTCGGCTCGACCGCCGCACTCTGGTTTGTTGTTACGTATGCGGCCCAAACCTTTATTTTAATGTACTAGTCAAAACTGAGAAAGTATCATGAGATTGAAAAAAAACAGTTTTATACCTATTTCTAAACGATTGAATATATTATTATATGTATTATTATTATTAGTAATATTTGTTGTTTGGAATTTAAAAGTTTATTTTATTTACCGATACATATACTTATTTTTTTCTTTAGTATATTTAACGGATATGGAAATGGTATATTATGCAACAAGTGCGGTACACGGCATTTGACTCGCGAGTTTATTTGGCACGAGCGGAGCCCAGTGGACGAGTTACTTAACAAATTTACCAAATGTCACAATTTAACAAATTAAAAATAATAACAGATTATCCGATTACTACATTTCGTACCTACTAGTTGCCATTAAACCTATTCGTTTATCGTTCCGATCGGTTTTGCTATTGTTGCCTTTTTTAGCTGTATATGTTAGACAGAGAAGGATTTATTATTAGATATGTCATATAAAGAACGGAACAAACACAATTTATCGTTAAGAAGTATATTTAAAGAAAAAGACAGTAATTGGAAAAAAAATCATCTACAGAGGATTAAATTTTTAAGATCGTATAGGCAAGAAAAACCAAGCCCTAAACTTCAATTTTGTTTTGTTTGTACTGATGAGACATGGAAATTTGAAAATCGTACAATTGGTCTTGGCAAGATATTAATATTTAAAAACTGTAAAAACCACTAAAGTTCATGCGAACGATATGTCACATTTTTGTGGGAAACTTAACTTACATATGTCACTTTACTTACCGACTAGTCCCCTAGATTTTAATTGTAGCTTATAGCACGTATTTAAATTGTCTAATATATTGCATAAAATTTTTCTGTGTATTAGTTTTTGGGCATAAAGATATCCATAACTTCACAAGAGAACAGCCTAGAAGAAACGAGCGGTCAATTATAGATTACATACCAGTGGGAAGAAAAAACAGAGGTAAAATAAATGATGTTGCAGTAAAGCGGGGGTTCGAAATAAGCAGTGACCATTACCTACTTGTTGCAAAAATGGGAACTCAGAGAGATGCAAAGCGTCATCAAGAAAGTAAAGCAATATACATATATATATATATATATATATATATATATATATATATATATATATATATATATATATATATATATATATTCTCACGTATTGATTCACGGATGGAAAAATGTGATGACACTATACTCCGGGATATCATCCGTTCAATCGTTGAACTCCGACTGGAATCCTGCAGAAGTTTCGCCAAAATCTCACTTGGCATCTTCAATGCTCGCGCTCCGAAAACACCCAGTGTTCGAAGTGTTTTCGGAGCGCGAGCATTGAAGATGCCAAGTGAGATTTTGGCGAAACGTCTGCAGGATTCCAGTCGGATGCAGGATTCCAGTCGGAGTTCAACGAGCGAACGGATGATATCCCGGAGTATAGTGTCATCATATATATATATATATATATATATATATATATATATATATATATATATATATATATATATATATATATATATATATATATATATATATATATATATATATATATATATATATATATATATATATATATATATATATATATATATATATATATATATATATATATATATATATATGTAAAGGGTTGGGGGAAGGTGGTTGTAAATCACCCTCAAAATTTAAACGAGAAAGAGCGGCAAGAAAACGGTAGGACATACAACACCCGAAACGGTTAATCACCCACCTTGATGGTTTCCCGCGTCGTCGTCTGCCCGGCCGGGTCTTCTTAGGGGTATTTTCTTGAGGGTTGGGGGTGGTAAGGACCACAACACAGCGCGGGGTTCTCGCGAACCGGTCACAAAAGAGAGCTTGTTTTTTCGTGGTTCGCACTACGGACGCTCACGCAAGTCTGTCTTTTCGCGCGGCTTAACCAAGGTTGGGTATGGTGGGGGTGTTGTATACACAGCGCGAAAATAAAAAGTTAACCCAAAACAAAAAAATTATGAAGTTACCGAAAAATGTTATTCAACCCTTAACATTCCGGCCTCCCAAAAATACCCAATTTTTCCCATAAACTTATCCTATACTATATACACGGTTGCCCCTTGAACAGGTTAACAGTTAGGGACAAAAGATAATTTGACCAAAGGTCGATCGAAAGTGCCTTTGGCCGTGTGCACTTGCACAACGCGAATTTCCTTGTCGGAACTGGGGTACAAGCGCGTGATGCGGCCCAGAAGCCACTTTAACGGGGGGAGGTTCTCGTCTTTAATTAAAACCAACTGACCAACTTTCGGGGGGTTAGTCGTGGTGTTCCACTTGTGCCGTTGCTGCAGCTGGTGGAGGTATTCCCGATGCCATCTGTCCCAGAAGTGCTGATGCAACTGCTGCACGAGCTGCCAACGAGTGAGTCTGTTAGTGTTCAGATTAGCTAAAGGGTCGTCGGGAGGGGCAGATAGGGGCTCCAGGGTCAGAAAATGCCCAGGAGTAAGGCTATGCAAATCGTTTGGGTTGGAACTCAAACTACATAATGGGCGGGAATTCAGTATGGATTCCACCTGAGTTAACACTGTCGACATTTCCTCGAAAGTCAGGATTTGAGCGCCTATCACACGAAACAAATGGGTCTTTACCGACTTGACGCCGGCCTCCCAAAGACCTCCAAAGTGAGGACTGGAGGGTGGGTTGAAGTGCCAGCGCACCTCACACTGGTCGGCGGACTGCTGGCAATACTGTACCAACAACCGGTTAGCACCGACAAAATTTCTACCCTGATCACTATACATGTCAGTGCAACGCCCGCGGCGAGCGACAAAGCGCCGAAAAGCGGCCAAGAATGCGTCTGAGCTGAGTTCAGAAGCCAATTCCAAATGGATGGCTTTGGTAGCCATGCAAACGAATAGGCAAATGTAAGCCTTCTGAGTCTTAGCGCCGCGCCTTCGCGCCAGGGTAATGGAAATTGGACCGGCGAAATCGACACCGGTATGCGCGAATGGCTTGACCTGCGATACACGAACGGGGGGTAAATCAGCCATGAATGGCTGTACACAAGAAGGTTGGACACGGAAGCATCGGTAACACTGCGATAGGGTGTGACGAATTGCTCTGCGGGCGGACAAAATCCAGAATTGTTGTGAAATCTGGTACAACAATGATTGGGGGCCCGGGTGGCAATTTTCCTTATGGAACTTTTCGATCACGAGTTCGGTAAAGCGATGGTCTCGAGGTAGTAGAAGAGGATGTTTTGCGTCGAAAGACAACGCAGAACCTCGGAGTCTGCCACCGACTCGAATGAGACCGTGCTCGTCGATAAAGGGCGCTAGGGAGCGTAAAGGTTTGGCGCACAGTTTACCGTTTCGAAGACACTTCAGCAAACCAGCGAACACCTCACGTTGGACGTATCCTGTCAGCAACGTGCGGGCGTGGTACCTGTCCGCAAAAGACAAATTATCAAGCGCTCGCTTGGGAACGGGGGTACGACAATTATTTAGAAACCTACAACAATAAGCCAGGATCCTCTCAATTTTTCGTAACGACGAGAAACGGGTTAACAGTTCTCCAAGCGCGTCAACTAAAGTCAACACTGGTTTACGTTCCAGTTCCAGATCATCTCCGGAGGTGAAGTCGGAGGTGGGCCACTCTTCCACCGGAAGACGCAACCAAGGGGGACCACAGAACCAAGAGGGGTGGATTAATATTTTCTCGGGGAAAAGCCCTCGGGATGCGCAATCAGCAGGGTTGGATGAACCGGCGACGTGATGCCAGGAACTGGGGGAAATGATGTCCTGAATGAGGGACACGCGATTGGCCACAAAAGTTTTCCATCTGTGGGGGGAGGACTTTATCCAAGACAACGCAATTTTGGAGTCACTCCAGGCGAATACTCTCGTGATAGTCAACTCAGAGGCTATAGTGGATCGGACGAAATCTACGAGTTGGGCGAGCAGCAACGCTGAGCACAACTCCAGACGGGGGATCGACACTCGCTTCAAAGGCGCTACCCGATTCTTTGCACACAGAAGGGTGACAGAGATATGGCCCTCTCTGACGCTTCGCAGATACACGGCTGCACCGTATCCGCGCTCCGAAGCGTCACAAAATCCGTGCGTCTCCACCTGGACGCCATTGCTAGGCAGTACCCGACGAGGGATTGTCAGCCCAGAAAGACTGTCCAGCTGAGACGAAAACGAACTCCAATCTTCGAATATGTCGCGGGGGGGAGGTGCATCCCAATCGACGCCTTGGGACCAAAGCCTCTGTAGGAGAATTTTGGCAGTCAACACGACCGGGGATAAAAAACCTAGGGGATCGTATATTTGGGCTACTTGCGACAAAATATTCCTTTTTGTGCACGTCCTATCCGTTACTTGGATGCGGTAGGAGAACACATCCCGTAAGGGACACCACTGCAATCCCAACACCTTTAAACTGGGATTGTCGTCTCCGCATAGGGAAACGGGTTGATGATGTGAAGCGGGGAGTGAACTCAATAACTCGGGGGAGTTGCTCGCCCATTTGCGCAACTCGAAACCACCCAGCTTTAGCAGCGATACTAATTGATCCCTCAAGTCACGGGCTTCCTCCAACGAGTCTGTTCCTCCGATAATGTCGTCGATGTAGGTTTGGCAATCTAGGAGACGGGCTGCTAACGGGTAACGCGCTCCTTCGTCCCTAGCAAGCTGACGCAACACGCGAATAGCCAGGTATGGGCTACAACTTAGTCCATAGACCACCGTTGACAAGACGTACTCTCGCACTGCTTCGCGGGGATCAAAACGCCACAGAATCCGCTGGAAGAGGTGGTCGGCGTCACTCACTAGGATTTGACGATACATCTGACGAATATCGGTGGTGAAAACCACACAGTACAGTCGAAAGATGAGCAAAATGGCTCCAATGTCGGGTTGGAGCTTGGAACCCGTAAATAGAAGATCGTTCAGAGACCGTCCGTTGGAAGTTTTGGCTGAAGCATCAAACACAACACGCAATTTAAGGGGTTCGCTATGTGGCTTCCAGACGGCGTGATGAGGAATGTAGTAGTAGGGGAGAGGGGGGCAGGTCGCTAACGAGTGCCATGTGACCTTGTTCCCAATAATCTCTCAAGAACTCGTTGTAGGCTAATCGCAAAGTTGGGTTCTTGGCCAAACGCGCCTCTAACAACTGGAATCGCCTAAGGGCTTGAGGGTAAGATTCACCAAGTGAAGGGTGTTTATCCTTAAAGGGTAAGGATACGACGTATCTACCTGAAGGGGCACGGGAATGGGTAGAGAGAAAGACCTCCTCACACAATTTGTCTTCAGGAGACATAAAGGTCTTTGAAGGGACGGACTCAAGTTCCCAAAATCTCTTCAAAGAAACATCAACAGCAGTACTCACAGTGGTACAAAAACTAAAGGGAGAAGGTGGTTCTAAAGAATTCACTTTTCCTAGGACAACCCATCCAAAGATGGTCCGAAAAGCGCATGGGCCGCCGTTCTGTCCCTTTCTAAATCCAGGCAAACAAATATCTCCGTAAACCTCTGCCCCTAAAAGCACGTCTATTTCGTTGGGTTCACAGAAGTGAGGATCAGCCAAGGGTAGGGACCTGGTTGCCGGAAGCAGGGGGAGCTTCATTCGACGGGCAGGGGGTAGTAGCATTTTCAAAATGCACTAAAGTATGGTGGCGCTTGCCACATACACGACAATTAATCTTGGAGGGGCATCTTCCAACACCATGGGATCGCGCGAAGCAATTAAAGCACAAACGATGTTGGTTGATGAACACATGCCTTTGAGGGGGCTCAAGAGATAGGAAGGAATCACACTCTGTCAGAGGATGGTAGTCCATAGGGCAGTATAAACACTTACTGGTGCAACTCACATCAGCACTCGGAGGGGTAGACGTCGCTATCATAGATGTGGGTCTACGTGTATCGGTTGAAACTCACTTCGAAACCTCAAGCCTCTTGGTAGGGGTAATACCTTTTGAGGTAACTAAAGAGTTTTCTAAAGCTTTACAATTCTGTTCCAAAAAATCACATAAATCTTGAAAAGTTGGGATATCTTTATCACAAAATTTGAGTTCGAACCTCGTCTTGAGAGTCGAGTCGAGTTTCTCTAAGAGCAAATTGAATTTTGTAAAATCCCACAAGTCGATATCGAATTTATCGATAGCTGCAAGATTCTCTGAAAATGTTGAAAGCAATCTCCTCAGTTCAACAACCGAGTCACTCTTCATAGTCGGAGCCCGAAAGATCGACAGCCAATAATCGGTTAACAACAGTCGATCGTTTTGATAACGCTTCACGAGGGCATTGTAAGCTATACTATAATTGGCATCCTTAATTGGCAAATTCTTCACGACACTGAGAGCATCCTTTTCCAAATAAGACACTAAAAATTGAAATTTTTCAATGTTTGAAAGGGAAGAATTATTATGGATCAACGTGTTAAACATATCAAAAAATGTAGGCCAATTTTTCAATTCGCCATCAAATTTCGGAATGATAATACGGGGGAGTCGGAGATTACTATTTCTTTGCGACTCTCGACCAACTACAGATGGTACCGGAGAGCCTGCCTTAGGTTCCACTTTCTCAAATAATCGCTTGGCAATAGATCGAATTGAATAATGCAACTGATCAAAGTGATCTTGAACCGCAAACTGTCGATCTCTTTCCGCTAAGGAGATTACTTCCAATTGCAAGGACTCAAAAGTGCTAACTAAACTCGGCAAATCCTCCACCATGCACTGGAATTTGCATAAAATTTCATCATCATCGGGTTCAACGCGAGCTTTCTGACCCGCTAACAATATATCGTTAAAGCGTCTAAGTGTTAAATCCCGCTTAGCAATAAATTTATCTATTTCCGACATTGTAAATCGTTTTGTAAACAAATGCACACCTAAGTCTCGAAACAAAGTACCCACGTAAATTAAAAGGAAGAAGAATTTGAGCACGCAGAAAATATGCTTAGAACGAATCAAATAAAAAGACGGCGGCAATTCGAAACGACGGTAAACACTTTTTATGAAACCGCTTTTTGCGCTCCAAACTTTACACGTTTTTTGCTAACCTGTTCACGATAGCGAACATGTATTTAACATTACTAAAGTTTGTGAATGACTATAAAAATCCAAAAGACTGATTCTGATTTGGGGAGAAGGACCAATATGTAAAGGGTTGGGGGAAGGTGGTTGTAAATCACCCTCAAAATTTAAACGAGAAAGAGCGGCAAGAAAACGGTAGGACATACAACACCCGAAACGGTTAATCACCCACCTTGATGGTTTCCCGCGTCGTCGTCTGCCCGGCCGGGTCTTCTTAGGGGTATTTTCTTGAGGGTTGGGGGTGGTAAGGACCACAACACAGCGCGGGGTTCTCGCGAACCGGTCACAAAAGAGCGCAAAAATAAAAAGTTAACCCAAAACAAAAAAATTATGAAGTTATCGAATTATCGAAAAATGTTATTCAACCCTTAACAATATATATATATATATATATATATATATATATATATATATATATATATATATATATATATATATATATATATATATATATATATATATATATATATATAGATTATATTATATTATTATTATTATATTATAGATATTCGTGACAGGTAGAGACTTCAGTGACGGCGAGGATTGGTTGATTTTTTAGAGATCTATGGATTCTTGCATTTTTGATTAGTAGAAGAATTGACTACATGCGAAAATTTTAGTTTGTTCTAATAATAATTGATGTCCGGTTTTACGATTATGTTCGGAAACTACTGATGAGTCGTCATAGTCTTTAGATCCTTTCATTTTCATTAACCCTGTTGATATTTTTCGCTCTGTTTCTCTAGTTCCGCATATGAAGTGAAAACTGTAAACTCGTGGTGTCTCACACAGAATTTTGTCTTTGACGCATCGAAGCTGTTTAGAGATTTTTTAGACAAGTGTTAAATCTGTACTGAAATGTTCAGTAGCAAACGCGGAGTTGCTTTCGGAATCATTAACTTTAAGAGGTTCCATATTTCTATATAATAGAAAAATGACGTAGCAATGTAGTTTATTCAATTCCACTATCGAACCAGCTCGACAAAAATCCAAAAAGAATTTGTACTGTTTACTAGGATGAAGAAGAATGTTAGCAAGTTCAACCCATCAACAACCGACGCAAGACGAATCCTGAAGATTTGTAAATATTCTCTTTTAGAATCATTATAAAATGCTGCTTCACTACTTGCAAATGGGACAGCCCTTTCGTCATTGAAACCTCCTAAATCTTTTTTCTACAACCTTCTCTATCTCTCTCAATTCTAATGGTTATGTTAGTGAATGTACTTGTGTTATTTTGCAAAAATTTTTGAAAATCTGGTGGATCTTATAATTTCACCCAGTGAATGGCAACCTTGGGTGGGATGATCCTTAATGAAAACGATTGTGTGAGTCTATTTTTCAAAATTTGTCTCATTGTCTCAATCGACTATTAATCACATGCAAAATAAGTGCAGGATTTCTTGGTTAAACTCAGTTATTTCCAACACTGTTACAAAAAATATGCTTTGTTTTGGCACATCGATAATTAGTCCTAGTTTATTTTAGCTGAGATTGAATTTCTGAATTAATTGTTCATCTTATAAGTTCTTTTTCCAAAGCCAAAGTTTAACTTTAACTTTAACAGCTAAATAGCAGATAGTAGCTGTTACTTTTGCCAGAATTTTAAAAATAATACTATGAGGATTACTTTAAGTTACAATCCAAAATTTGGGTCAGCTTGGATAACCTTAATTTAGCTATACCCGATGTCATTGAAATTTCTAGCCAAGCAATAACTCTTTCAAAAAATATAAAATATAAAACAATTGGCAATTGGCGGAATCCAGATCATCTTCTTTTAAATGAAACACCCTGTATATTTTCCATTTTTGTATTCTTCGGGGAAATCCAATTACGAAATGTACTTTATGTTTTTACGATCGCCCTAATAGTTTTGGAGATAATAACGTTCAAAAATTTCAATAGGTTAATTTTCCTCAGTCAATTTAAATACGAATTTCAACCATAAAATTGACAAATAGAGATTTTATAAAACGTTTTTATATTGATATACATTTTGAATTATTTTCGATTTATATTTAAATTAGGGACTTGGATTGGGATTGGCAAATTATGATTGGTAGGGAGAGCTAAACAGATTTCATGAAAATCTTCAAATCGCATTAAGGCAGATATCACCAATATTCTTAAATATTCAAATACAACTTGACATTATTTAATATTATTTAAAAGTACAGAATTCAAAACCCAAATACCTTCCAAATTGTCTAGAATTTTACCAGTGGATTACCCAGCAACAAGATATTTTGGACAAAATTGGCACGTTGAGGCAACATTTTCAAGGGATAAAGTTTTCAACAATCACAACCCATCTTTCTGTAGTACTGAGAATTTGGTTGTCAAACTAACTTCTAACATAGAATTTCCATTAATATTTGAACAAGTTTCATAAGTAGTACGCTAACAGATCATTTTATTTTACCAATTGTCCAGCTGGGTCGCCAGACTTAAACCCATTAAATTATAATCTATTGCTGCAAATCAAATTACGAACAATCGCTCGAGATTCTTCGTGCATGTCAAAATATTATAACAAAATCCCGACTATGAATTAGGAATAATGCAAATGTGGATTAGCTATAAAATAAGGAATTAAAATAAGACTTACTGAAATGAAAATTAACAAATAAAAAACTAACTACCCACTAACTTACGGTCATCCTGTCTACAATCACATTAATGAAATGTTTGTTTTTTTTGACACGTTCAAATAAATTGGAAAAAACAAAACAACAACGATGATTTGGGATTTCAAACCTTATGGCACATGGCATGGCTTCTATTTCAGAATGGGAACTCTTCTGAAAAAGTTTCGACTAGAATATTTACTTTAATGGTTGTCCCAGTTATTCTTTTTATGCGGTAGTGAGGAAAGCCATTGATAAAAACCAAATAAACATTCAATAGCTTAAATGGCACTGCCCTTAGTAGACGATAAATAAATTCCTCTCTCTTGATCTATTACTTTGGCATTTTAATTTTGAACCATATCCGCGTTAAATATAAATTGCTGCCCATGTATTTTTATCGAGACTGTTCGAGAATTGATGCGTGCATTATCTGAAAACGCAGGCCTTCCAGTTCACTGGTCGGCTTCAGCTTCCAGTCAGCGAACTAGCAGAATTACTGATTGACGATGCCGGTATGTAGCCTTTGCTGCTCCTGGCTCGACGAACGGACCGACGACCCTCTTTATCCACTCCCGTGCTTGCGTTTCACTGGATGTTTGCAATTTCCTACCTACTAACGCATATGCTGTCGAAACGTTAGGACCTTTTAAAGAACATTATGAATAATTTGTTTTATTCGACAAGCTGGATAGACCAATAATGTTCAAACTTTCAATAAAATAAGTCTGCCTTTATTAAAAGTGATTTTTTGTTTTTAATTTTTTTCGTAACTAAAATTTATTTCCTTCAAAGTTTTCCACATTTTTTTTTACCTATGGATAAAATTCTTTTTCATTTCCGATATTATTTCATTCAAGGGTATTTCTTTTTTGAAGTAAAACGAATGTATTTTCATCCTTACGTATTACAGTTTCTTTTGTACCTGTTGGTGACGTGATGCGACCGCATTTATCCTTATGCTAAAGTCGGATTTTCCAACAAAGAGACAAAGAACGATTGAAATACAAATCCAGAACATGGTATTAAAAAACTAAAATAGGTTTTAATAGACCATTTACTTAACAATACTAGACAACCTATCTTGAGTTTTGCAATTGTTAGAAAGACTTGTAGGTGTCACTAAGTACTGGAGGTTTTATTGAAAATAATGCTGTCAAATCTAGATGCTTGGTTTCAGATATTGGAAGTGGTATTTCATATAAAAGTTTTAAAAAAATGGCTGGTTAGTTCTGGCGATGATTTTCCTAATGAGTTTCCTTAAACAAATAGCTTTCATTTACTAAAACGCAACCAGAAGATTTTTTTTCCAGTTTACTGTTGTGCCCGTCTAGGACGTTTTTCTTATAATCAATTTCTCAGCAACACGTTTTTAATAATCATATATTTTATTAATACCAATATCATGAACTACATAGGGTTTGCCTCTTTTCCTTCTTGCACTAAATACTATATTTTTCTAATCGTCTGGCAGGGTGGCACATTTGATTTCGCTACTTCTTCACAATATTTGCAACATAATAATTGCGATATTTAGTGACGAGCAAAGATAGTGGCGTTTAGTTCCAGATCCACGATAGTGAGATGGAACAGAGGCAAAGCTGTCTAAGCGTCTTTTCACATTTCTAATGAGACCTAGCAAGGTGACCTTTTTAACATGCTTTCTTCTGTCCGCAACAGTTCTCTGTTCGTGCAAAATGTCAGTGGCATAGTTATTTTGAAGCTTTTTACACAAGTCAGAAAAATACTCGCGTTAAAACCAGAGGTGAACACGTCAAAAGAACTGTGCCAGTGTCATTTTGCTTGTCCATCAACGGTGAAGTTTGTTAAACTATGTTTGTAAATACTTCGGGATTTAAAAAAACCATACCTTTAAGAATACGAACAGAGAACAATCAGAATCAACACATTTATTGTATCCTATATAGCATAGAATCAATGTGCTGATGCAGGGATATAGTGATATAGGCAATTTGCTAACTAAATAACTTGGGTTATCTTGTTTTTGAATTTTACTGAAGCAACGTTTCAGGGATGAGTATTTTTAAAACTTCTAATAATTATAACATAGACAAGTCAAACGAGTTATCGACTTGTTGCTACGTGAAGGTAATTAGATATTTAGATTATTGTTCAAGTTATCTAAAAATTGTAATTTTCGAGTTATCCAGTTTTAAGGTAGCGAATTGTAATTATAAACCCTGTTCAAAATATAACCCAACTCAGGGAACTCCAAATTAAAGAAAATATTCATTTTCCACATCGATTAAATCGATAACTGCTGCTTCCTCAGTCAGTTTTCATAAGATCCATTTGAACGGATGACGTTCCAACAAAACGACACTCCGAGTCGACCGCATCACGCGGAATTTTTATAAAACTCGTTCGAAACAACTTCAAACGCAAATAATTTTTCATTAGTGAACGGTAAAAGGACCGAAGTGACACGAGAGATATTAAATTTGCTAGTTAAAGGAACTGCATGGAAAAGCAAAGCCGAAATCGAAAACTCGTTATTGACATCTTGGGGAATGGAACGGGCGATGCCTACATATTTTTCTAATATCGGTTTTCTTTATTAAGGTTTTATTAATTTTTAGTCGTTTAATAACGATCAATGAGGATTTTCATTCATCTGTACGTCCAATCGGGCGAAAAGTTTGAATTTTCATTACGTAGAAACCGTTTCTTGAGGCATTTTTATAGCTGTGACGTTTTTTTTTTTGTAGTCGGAACGTTATTGAGCAATAATGGGCACTATGAGGTTGGCGTGCTAGTTTGTGTGTGGGAGCGCAAAACAAACTGCACCTGCGTATTGACGCTATTGGAACGTCTTGTTTTCTGGTTTCTGCCTCGTTTGCTCTTATTAATTAAACGTGTCACTTAAATAGTGGTTAAGAGAGAGTTAAGTGAATTTATCTAGCTGTCCAGATCATCACTGTGCTTGTTTGATGCGGAAGCAGGCAGAGAACCTCGTGTTAAAAACTTGACTAATTGCACGTATCATTACAGCTTTTTTTTAACCATTTCATCCCCAAATAGTTGCGAAAATCTTCGGATTCATTCCGTAATTCTTGTATTGAATTAATATGGGCTATGAGCATTGTCGCATTGTAGTTCCCCGTCTTTGTCAATATTCATATTTTCTTTCCATTTCTGTAATATTGCTGTAAAAATACGCAACTAAACGCTAAAAAAGCGTCAAACTCTGTAAAATAATTAATTGTGCTAAAATGTTTGAGCATTAAAAGTACATACATCGACTTAAACAAGTTTAGTCTTGTTGTTTGTACAAACCACTTTGTGCAAACATGTGGGCGATTGAAACGAGCCCTTTACTGAAGGGCTACGGTACTACAATGTTGCACAAGCTGGAGAGTATTTTACATTTCAGCAAGAAATTAGAGAAAAGGGAGTTGTAGGAACCAGTCTTGACACAAATTGTTAAAAGATCGTAATGAATGGCATCAAGTCCCAGATAAAAACTAACCAAAACTGATACTGGCAAAAGCTAACTCTCGTAGAAAAAGTATAGTATGCAATACTATACTCGCTCCACTCGTGCCAAAGAAAATATGGACTCAATTGTTGTTTACCACACTTGTTGAATAATATACTATTTTAAATTTTTAGGACGGTCCGTTTCCCTATAACCGTACCTTACTGGGACGCCTGGTTTATTCCTGAACGTAACCCATACGTAGAGAGACGCAACTGAAAAATTAACGTAGCAGTGTTCGGAATAAATCGCGAATACCCCGTACATTAGCATAAGCCGTATTTTCTGATTGATCGGCAAACAATAGATATTCTTTCGTCGCTCGAGAACGTTTGGAGCGGTCTTAGAACCGTAAACTCTTTCGCAATCAGAGCAAACAAAAATTTCAAATAGTCGGGAGGTAAACCGGACGACGCAACGGAGCGTCTTTAAATAATACATTGTTCTCGAGATTGAGACAAATGGACCAGAGAGAGATTAAATAAGGTAAAAGCCAGGAGTGGGATGAAACGATGCGCGCCGCCACGCAGCGGAAAAAGGAGGACCGACTAGAAAAGAAAATCGGAATGAATGACAAATACACCGGGAAATCCCATGAATTACAAAGAAGTGTCTCCAGTTACTGCAATTTGGCTCAGGTTCCCACTTTGCTTTTAGTTTGTTTAAGGCCCGTTCGGCGGAAATTAAAGTGCAAATTACAGATTCCTTTAATTATACTTTAGATATCCAGAGACGATTATTTTTGGTTTTCCGTAAGCCGGGCTTAAGCGGTTCGAAAGATAGATGTTTTGGACCGGCAGAAAACTCGTGGTAATTACGCGATGATGAATTTATTAAAATGGTTACTATTTCTTGGATTTCAAACGAAGATAATCCGTTTATTTAGCGGACTCCCTTAGTACAAACTGCATTTGACCACCTTCGAAAATTGAATACAAGCATAAAGAATTCAAATTAAAAAAAATAGTGACGAACTAAACTGTGCATATGTAGCAACTGTGGACGTCGTAAATTTCAGCAAATTAAGTTACGACTTATGTATGGGTTTTCGTCTTCTCTTCATAATATAAAGGGTGATTCAATAATGGTTTCCACATTAAAATAATAAAAAAAACTCGGAAGAATATAAAAATATACAAACATTTTTATTCTCAACTGATGATGATGATGTCATTCAAATGACCCCCGCGACTCATGGGCATGACGTAATTCATTTATTGAAATTTCCTATCACTTTTTGACACAATACAGGTTCTATGCCGGCTATTTCGCGTCTAATCTCCTGTTTCAGCTCTGGAATAGTGTTTGGTTTATTTCTATACACTCTGCTTTGTAGATACCCAAAAAAAAAATCTAGAGGAGTAAGATCACATGATCGCGGCGGCCAATTGATATCGCCGTTACGTGAGGACCAGGAAACTTGCCCCGCAGCAATTGCATCGTTTCTCTGAATGTGTGACAAGTGGCTCCATTCTGTTGCCAATTATTTCTCCGCACCAAAATGCGCACCAAACAGTCACTTTTTGAACAACCTCTTTTGCATTTTCTAATCCCCAAATACGAGCATTGTGTTTGTTTACAAAGCTACCAACGTGAAAATGTGCCTCATCGCTAAAGATGATTTTCGTTGAAAAATTGTTCTTGTATCCATTCTGCAAACACGCGGCGCTGTTGACGATCTCGAGGTTTCAACTCCTGAGTTATTTGGACTTTATATGGGTGTAGACGCAAGTCTGATTTTCAAATTCGCTGTGTGGTTGAATACCTAAGGCCCACTTGCTGCGATCGATGACGAATCGATGTGTTTGGATCTTCGGCTACACTTTCGCGAACAATGGCAATATTTTAATCTGACCGACCTGCACGGGCACGTTGAGGGACTTTGAGGTTAGTTACAGATCCAGTTTGCTCAAATTTTTGAACCACATTCCAAATTGTCCTCTCTGTGAAAGTCGATTTTGCGCGCCGAAAAATTCATGTAGAGCCCGAAATGCATTTTTTCTTGATCGACCATTTTCATAATAGGCTTGCACAATTTTTACACGTTGTTCAGTCGTATATTGCTCCATGACTAATTGTGTTTATGTTTTGAGGTTAGAAATCTCATATGATAATAAACAAATACGTTTTTCAAAAATATTTCAGATTGTAATGTGGAAACTCTTATTGAATCACCCGTTACAAATATTTTATATAATATACATATAAATATAAATATATATAAAGACTGATGTTAGCGATAATTTATCATGGAATGAACATGCCAGTTACGTTCTGAGCAGGTTGAACGTTGTGTTATTATATATAGATTTCTAAGAAGAGTCTGGCCCGGCGGTGAACTTGGCTACGGAATTATTATGCACTGTGCAAGTGTGCCTCTGAAGGCATGTAAATCGCTTTAAATGGTGTAAAATTCATATCTCAAATTTTTTTGGTTAGTGTTGGTTAGTTTCGTTAATTTTGATTGCTTTTGGTGTTGATGTGCCTCCTAAAGATTTCGGTGGTTAATGATTAACGATTTCACTTCGTGAGCTAAGTGCACCTGCTGGCTAGGCGTCGGTAGAATTTAAAAACAAAATAGCAATTTTTCTTGTATTATTATTGTATTGTCTTGTTTTATTCTTGAAATTAAAATTATGGAGACATGCGGAGAAGAATTAAAAAAAAACTTTTAACGGTACTGGTATTTACATAGGAATACATTTTATCATTATTTATTATTACTCTAGAACTTTTCAGTTACATTTACAGAAAATGGAGCATATTATGATTGCATACAATTTTATAACATTTTGCTAAATGATATAGAAAGGATCCAGAACATTATAGAAATCAAACGTGTGTCTAATATACAAATTGATATAGAAACTAGAATATAGAAAAATATCTTAAGGCCATAGCTGCATATCCGTTGAATATATGAAGGTGGTTAATTTATGGAAGTGCTGGACATGTCTTTTTATTGCTCTTTTATATTTTTTGTTGTTATTGTAACACTTTAGATTTAGTTAAACACGAGACCTTGGAATAAAGAATTGTTATTAATATTATTCTTATTTTCATTATATATTCTTCTTATTAGCTTCTTATTCCGAATGGACGGTGAATATGTGGGATGGAATAATAGCTACATATTTTAATGGTTCTTACATTTTCGAACATTTAAATGAAGGTTTGTGACCGAACAATTTCGCGTCCTATTACAAGATATTCCCTTAAACATAAAAGGAAGGATGAGCCTTCAAATGATTGAAGTTCCTGAGCATTTTCATCGTGCGGTCCAATAACTTGCAAATGATCCTTTCCAAAATCGGTGGATTGAAGGAAGAAGGATTTTTTTGTGGGGATACCTTAAAGTGATCTGAAGCAGCTATGAGAGACGCTTGCAAAACCGTAACTCAGCGTACGTTGGCAAATGTTGCTGAAGGTTTAGGGTCAGGTTTAGGTTCAGGGTCAGATGGTTCGTCACACGATTTAAAAAATTGTTTGATATGTATTCACAGTTTTTTAAAATTTTGTTCATACATTTTATTTGATAACGTGAAAAGTTAGCTATAGGAAGATATCGTATTATTCAATAAAAATAAATTACATCTGTTATTGGCATAAAATATAGGGCGTTCACACGTAGCTTTTCGATAATATAGTGGCCATACTATGGTAAAAATTGATGCGCCTTAAGTGAAGAAGGGATTGGATATATTTTGAGAAAATGCTGCAGTAAAAATTGCATATTCAAACTTATTGAAGGTCTGTCAGATCTTTTCAAAAGTTTTTCATAGTTGCTTCATAAGTTCCTGTCATATCGCTATTGGATAATACAATAGCCCTATGGGAATGATTTTCCACGCATGCATATCTACATTTCACTCACTAATCTGCACTTTCTTTCTTTCTAAACAGTGATTTCCATATACTTAACTTGTTACCAGAACATTTAACAACATATATGGAGTTTTTTGAGAAAAAATGTCGCATCCAAACTTATTAACGATCTGTCAACGACAATTTTAGTTGTTCAATGCCACAAGGTCATCGCTTTAATAATACCAATAATACTGTCCAAATGATTAAATAAAAAGCACAAATTTTGCTCTTATAAATTCCGACCAGCTCAAGTGCTATTGGTAGGGGATGTCGAGAGAAGACTTTTTTGTCATTGCTGTGTTTTTTGCCGCCAAAACATAAATAATTTTCGACGCGTTTTGTGGACTGACGAATCAAAATTTTCAAATTTTGGAATCTGTAATCGAAAAAATTATCATTATTGGTCAAGAGAAAATTTATTGCTAGTACATCCCTGAAGCCCGCAAGTTTGTTTCAGCTTTAACCTTTGATGCGGTATAGTTGACCCTGGAGCGGTACATTGCAATTATTACTGAAATTTTTGGATGGTTTTCTAGATGAGCTTGACCTCATAAGTAGGAAGAATCTCCATTTCCAACAAGATGGCGCGCCAGCTCATAACTCAAAAGGCACATATCAATTTTTGACAACCATTTTCAACAATAAATGGATTGGTACAAATTGGCCTATTCCTTGGTCGCCAGATATAACCCCATTTGATTTCCCTTTGTGGGGTTATTTAAAAGACGAAATTTACAAGAAAAGATAACAACACATTGATGTTTTAAAGGCTATACTAAAGGCAAATTCGCTCAATAGAAAAATGTGCTCGAAAATGTATTTTATGAGGTGCCGTTTTTGAATACCTCTTAAAATAACTTTCATAAGTTTAATCATAAATTAAGTTTTGGTTAGTTTTTGTTGGTCTGAAACACGATGTAATATTTTTTTTGTTTTTTATTTCTCCCAAGAGGGATGAAAATGCTATCGCTGGTTGATAACTTGTCAATTATTTAACTCACTTTGCACTGTAAGTAGTTATTTTGTTAATGACTACAACTAAAATGTTTTGTTTCATATTTTGACCTTGATAATGGAAATAAACATTTCCGAAAGTAGTAGAAAACAGTTTTTTTACTAACTCTAACCCTCACAAAATCGTATGTGGAGTATTATGAGAAAATACACTATTTACTACATGATTATTCATGTTGATAATATTGATATAGGTATCTACTGCACTACCGAAGCTCTGTCGAAATTTTTATTATTTTATGATTAATTTGACCGGATTAAAACCTGACGTTTTGAATCCGAAAACTGATGATCGTACATCGATGAACTAAATAAAACAACAGATTTTTAACTGTGGTATTTATTAATCAACGGTATAATTTACATCCACCTAATAAACAAAAAAAATATATATATACAGGTGAAATAGGCCAATTTAAATAACACTTATTTATACACTGCTTAAATTTAATTAAATTTGTTTTACGGTAACGCTAAGCACACTTATCTTTACGGCAAGCTTTCTTTGACTTCAATCCAAATTTAACAGGCCCAAATATAAAATATTTATTGACGCGTAGGTTTTCAAACCTAGAACCGAAAAAAAATGTTGAAGTTGAGAGATAATATTTAATCCAAACTGTTTTTCAAAATCATGTTTTTCCTAAAAAGGGCCCGCGAAACATCCGGAGAAAAGAGGAAAAAAAGTGTTTTTCGTGTGGTGGTATTTCGACTAGCTTTCAATCGATTTCACTGGAATGGCGTTTTGACCAGAAATTTTCTAATGCGAACTGCAATAATGAAGAATATCCAAATAAATTTATCTAGCAGAATTGTTACATCAACGAACGTCCCAGCCTTGGCCTGTTCTATTCTATTCACTCGCTCTGAATTCTGCACTGTGTGGGAAAATCCAAAACAATTTGTCCTTATAAACACCGTTTTGTATAAATAGGTTCGCGGACCCTTTAAAAGCAAATCGAATGGCGTCAGATTCCTTGGAGATTTTACATAATTTAAGTTTTTATATTTTACTAGTAATTAAATCCTTTTCAGGATTGGTCCGGCCCACCGAACCGGGGCCTGATACCTTCGTCATTCGTTTGACTAGACGCCGTCACTGAAGGACCTCCGGTTGATGTCTGGGACTCAGTGGTCTCCACCGATGCTGATGGTGTCTGACTCGATTGGCTCGAGATCACCTAATATAAACTTCGTTAATGGGAACTTTAGAAAAGGTCTCTCAAGGAGTTGTTTCGCACTTTTACTTATTTTTCAGTGAGCTCTTTACTTACTCTAACACACACCTATACACAATCATCCTCAAACTCTGCAAAGAAATATTTAATAGTAAGCAATATTATTAAGTCATTGCTTAAAGAATCTTTAAGATCTTATACTTTAACTTAACGTATAATTAATATAATTTGCTAGAAATCCAATTTTCTTTCGTTGCTGACTGGATTTAAAATTACAAATTATTTTTTTTAATTAACAAGCCAGTAAAATTCAAAGTTCGTGTCAAAATCGAGTGAAATCTATTTCATTTTTCATTGTGTTGCGTTTATCCACAGTAATTCTGCATGTACTGCTGTTTATTTCGTTCTACTATATGTGGCAACTTTTAGTAACAAAAACTAATCACTTGTGATTAGTTCCAAAGTAAAAATTTCTACAAATGTAAGCATTGCTATTAGTATTACATATAAATTGCGATATTACGAATGGAGGAGCAGTTATAAATTGGAAGAAATTTTTTGGGATTACGAGAGAATAAAATGGACAATAACTTAGGTACAGGAAGGTAAACCAAAGACAGCACTATAGAAGTACTCTGCAATTACTAACACTTGTTTGTAGATGCTATAAGAGATTGAGAATACACGTCTTAACAAATAACGCTCTCTTTCGTCCGGCTTGATACTTCTCAAGTAATGTCGTGATCAGCAAACAATTACATCACTTTACGGTAAAAATGCCTTAGGGTTATGCTATTGCCAAACAAAAACAAAATTTGGATGATTTTTCACCGTCAGCTATTCGGGAACATTGGTGGTGGATAGTTTCTTGTAATATTTTCTGTTTTATTGACGAGCGGAACTGGACAGAATTTCTCATTTTATTACTTTATACTTTTCTGACTCTATATAGAGATATAGAGAGAGAGGAAGGAAAAAAAAATTCTGTTAATTTTTCAAAGAAACTTCCACCGGCTACGTTAATACTATTTACTTCTGTGTCGGTTGTTGATTAATCGAACTTGCTGACGTTTAGCCAACTATCATGTTGGTTTCTTCAGAGCTTAACCGAAACTATATTCTACTTTGTACCTGCTTATATATTGTTTGAGGGGCGCGGATCTAAAGGAAGGGTATGAAGTTTGTCTCGGATAGCTGATTCCCATATGATGAATTAATTTGTTATAGTCATAACGCTCTTTCATATTTAATATTTTTCGTCTGATCTCTCCAATATTTTCTTTGTCGCATATGGTGTAAGCTTGGTGCTTCAAACGGAATTTTCTCAATGACGGATCGAAGATTTTTTGAAGTATTTTTGGACAGGTGGTAAATCTGGTTTTGATGTTATATTTCTTAAAAACTCTTGATATGTGATCAGTGATGTTTTGAGTGTAAGGAAGGACAACAGTGGCATGTGTAGGGTTGCTTTTGGACGGATTGTCTTTGGAAGCTTGTGGTGAAGTCTATTTCGTAATGGAACGCTTAATATCTCTAATGTGGAATTAGAGAGCACAGGTAAGGTGTTATAATTCTGGGTTTAGTGACTCGAGTTGAGACAAAGATAAAATTCCGTATGAGATACCAGGAGTTTACAGCTTTCGATGCATATACCGCAAAGAATAGATTGGACAGACCGGACGAAAAATATCAAATAGGGTGAAAGAACACGAAAGAGCCTTGAGACTAGGACAAATAAACTTATCAGCAACAGCCGAACGCCATTACAAAACCGCATGTCATTTCATTCGATAAAATTCTTGGAAACAACAAAAAATCCGAGAATCTATAGAAATCTATAAGCAACCAAACAACTTAAGCGCGACTCAGATCTTTACCTTTCATCAATATAGGAATCAGTCATCCGAGACCTCCAAACATTATATACACAGGTACAGAGTAGAATGCGAGCCAGTTTAAGTTAAGCTCTGAAGAAACCAACAGGATGATTGGCAAGTTTGATTCATCAACAACCGACGCAGCAGGAATCCAAAAGAATTGTAAATAGTTATTTTTCCTGTCATCTGCAAGGTTTTTTGCCTAATTCTGGGGTCTAAAATGTCAATTTTTAAGGTAGTACTGGAAACAAATACTCTTTTACCGCGTGGTACTCAAAAACTTCCTTTCGAGAAACATTAAACCTTTAGCGTAAAACCTGCGTCATCCTTAATGGTGTGTCAATACTGAAAGGGACAATTTTTGAGCTCAGTTTAACAAAAGAACTTCTTGTGAAATTTGGGAGAAACATTTTGTGCATTAAGACCCACTTTTACGTGCTTAACACTTTTTTCAATTTTAATTAGCAAAAAGTGTTGCCACCGATATTTTTTCAGAGTAATATTTTCTTAAGATGATGTAGTGATTTCTGCATACAAGTCACCTCTTGCTTTTTTTCTTGTCAAATGCACTCTTCTTGATTAAAATAGTTAAAATCGAGCAGCTTTGTTGATTTAAAAACCATTAATGTTTCGTTGAGTAATTTTTTGAATGTGTTAATGTAAGGTTGTATTAATAATCATCTAACGTGCCTATTCTTTGACGCCTTGATGGACGCTCTTATTTTCTCCAAGAGGGATTACTTGAACTGTTGGGAGATATGCTAATTGCATTGAGGACCCCATGGGTACAGCACAATGGAGTTCGTTTATCTGTATTTGTCCGAAATCAATTAAATACAGCTTATCATAACCAGTGCATAGGTCGTTATGCGTTTCAACCATGGCAGACAAGATCTCATGATCTCGATAACTTAAGATTTCTTTTTATAAGGAAACATTAAAAGTCCAACACTTAAAGATTTGAAATTGTGAACACTGGCAGAAGAATGCCTGTTAAGGAGAGAAGGCCATTAAAAAAAATAATAAGTTAATTTTAGTAGTATACAGACTGTCCCGAAATTAGTGGATCACACTCTAACAGCATTTTTTATGTCCATTTTATGTGAAAATTGTTTTTTATTAATATTTCCGAAATAGGTTGAGAGAAAGTATTGAAAGGGATGTAACTTTTGAGGGGTCCATGTAACAAAAATTGCAATAACTTTTTTTGCGGGTTGACTATTAGACATTTTTCTTATCTTATCATAAATCGGAAAAGTTGTGTTCTATTACGAGAAAAATGTACAGTTAATTGATATAGCTAGGATGCGACGTTTTCGAGGAAAATGGATTACAAGAATACACAAGCATATCCATATTATTTATTCATTACAAATTGAAAAATATTCTTGCTAAAAAATAATTAAGAATCTTTTGTAGTACTAGTGGACAAAATAATAAGATCGCTTAATTAGTTTGTGCCGAAATCTTGCTAATAAGCAAATTATTTCTTGAGATTGAATTTCATCAGCGATATCCGTGTTAAAAATTACACTTTTTAGTGTAAGTGGATAATATACTGGTGAAATAGTTTTTTTTTATATTTTAATTTATTAAATGTGAGGTTGCACGATTTGGCCCGGCAAACTTTAATGCCTTACCGAAAGTGGCATGAAAATCATGTTGTACTAAATCTTTGGGGCAACCTTTCTCAAACATTAGCGTCTTTTATTTCGAGGAGTTTTTGCCATGTTGTCATTAAATTATATTGTCATTTTCATAACACCCTGTATAAGAGATTTTATTAGCATTTTAGACTATAGAATAAGGTTTAACGTTCCCATTGCCTTCGTACCTATCGGTATTTGATGCAATTTATTTTGTTATACTCCTTGCAACCTTCTATGAATATGTTACTTTCAGATCCTCCGTCTGTCCTCCTCCTACGCACATATTTATCTGCAGACCCCACATACCATATTCCTGAACTAATTTCCTGGTTCTGTATTCGGGACTATAACCTGGTCGTTAGCAAAGGGAAGCATATATAATCTGCGAAGGCTTTTTGTGGCATTTTTATTTTTTTAGGAGTGTGAGCGAGAGGTAACATCCATATCGTCGAAAACGGTTCAAACAGTCACTTATCAATTTTAATTCGTAAATTTGCTAATGAATAAAATCGCTTCGTAGCTTCTATGGCCGTAATATTAACAGGAATTTCTGCCATCACTTCGCACCACTGATTAGATAATATAAAAAAGGGATAGAGGTTTTTATTACAAGTCTCTATCAAAATACTGAGACGTTTAGAATGTATGATCATAAAAAAAACGATTTTCTTAAAATGTGCTCTAGAATTATCTCCTTTAGTATTGACAGAGCATTAAGCAACACTCTGTATATCTACTAAATTAAACTTTTCAAAATTTCTCGTTCGAAATTTTATATTTTATATTATACTATAATTTATGAATAAAAGTGCAAAACTTTTCGCAACCTTTGTTGCGTAAATATTGAGACGAACAATAAATTGAATCAATTTTGCTTTAAACAAACATCGCTTACCGGTTGAGCAATAGTGCCGATAGTCGAAGTAGAAGTCGCTGATGTAGATGTGGCAACTTGGTTGACGGTAACGGAGGAGGTTTGTGTTGTCGTTGACGACCTCACTGCGGAGAGCAGCTGCGTGATGCGTCCCCTGCAAGTACATTCTCGATCGGTTCAAAGTATTTTGCGCAATATGGCACAGCTGACCTTATTAAAGGAAAATTGTTCGTTATGGCAGCTCCGTCTCTAAATAGAGCGGCAGGTTGTTGTTGCTGCTGAGAAGTCCGAATGAAAAACTGCTGAAATTGCTCCTGCTGCAGTATCACCGGCAGTTCGTAGTGGTGAAAGAAGTACAACATAGAATGCTAAAACAAAAGGATGACTTTTCAACACTAGAGGTTATTCCATATTTTATAAATAAATATTTTTGACAATGGGTTATTTATTTTTTTATTTAGTAGAAAACGCAGCGGCACATTTTCAAAAATGCTGGCGAATGTGATTATCTAAAAAAAATACAAAAAAATATAAATTCTTAAATATTTAAAGCGGGTAACTTGCTTAAGTATTACAAATTAAAACAAACTCGGGTAATTTTTTATATTTACCATTTATTTCCAAAAATTGAATTTTTGTGGGTATATGTTTGGAGATCAAAGCTTATTTTACCATCTATACCTACCTGAATGAGGGTTCTTAAATTATATATTTTGCGACCAATAGTTTTTACACTAACCAGCTAATTTGCAAATTAACTAAATACGCTGTTATTTTGGAGGAATCAGCAGTTTTCCACAAAACAGCAATAGTGAATAGTTTAAAAACTAGCTGGATAGTATGTAAACTATCAATTTGCATTGGTGAATGTAGATTAATGTAGCTGAATAATTCTAAAATACTTAAGAAATTTCAGTACAATGAATTAGTAAGTAGACTTAGAAGGATAAAAAGGTAAAACCTTGTAATACAGACAAAGCGGACTACCGATTTATATGTATATGCAGAACAGATATTCAATATAAAAAAGCTCATTAAGTAACACAACATGCGGGAGGACAAGTGACTTCAAAATAAACAAAAGCAAATACTGGTTATTGAATAGATAAATATAGTGTTTTTGCTAAAGCAAATTTTGTTTCAAAAATATTTTTTCCTTGAAAATATGTTTTTATTGAAAATCTTAACCTGTTTAGAAGTAAAAACCAATAACCAACAACAAATTTTGTTTTCATCCTTTATACTGGAAAGTTTGAAAACTAAATAAAATCTTCATCTTAACAAATTACAACAACATATATTACCGGTTTTTGATTTGTTTTTGAAAATTTGATATCTTTTGACTGTTAATTATATTTTTTGAACTTTCAACAATTTTGGACTTGATGTTCGGTTTCATGATTATGTTCGGCAACTGCTGATGAGTTTATTTATAGTAGTCTCAGGGCTCTTTCATGTTCTTTTAGCCTAGTTGGCATTTTTCGTCCTGTTTCTCCAATGTGTTTTTGGCCGCACATGCCTGGAATTCTCTAAACTTCTTGTGTCTCAAACGGAATTTTGTCGTGATTCCGGTTTTAACGTTATATTTCTTAAGTGTGGTGACTGTAAGAAAGAATAACAGTGGCAAGTGTGGGGTTTCTTTTTAACTCATTTTCTTTGAAAGGTTTGTGATGAACTATATTTTGTGATGAAACGCTTAATATTTCAAATGTGGAAAATTAGAGGAAAGAGCAGATGTAAGGTGTTTTAATTTACTCGATCCGAGACAGTTTTACGGCGTCAATGTTAGGTCAGAAAAAAGAAAAACTACAAATTTGACATCGGCAAGTCGGAACTTTGTTATTTAAATTTGATTTATTAATCAGATATTTAACAATTAGGAGATAGAGCATTATTATTTCAGCAAGAAATGATTTTCAAGGGTTGAGGTTTCTAGTCTTTCCGTATTTAGTAATAATATTGATCCTATTTGTTTTAAGTAATCTTTAATCTCACTTTGTAAAGTAGCGACTGTGATAGCTCGCATTGATATAATGCTATTCTGAGGAAAGTTAGGTAACAGATCATTGTTCAAAAACCATTGTTTGAAAAGTTCTGAAAATATATCTTCATGGTGGTCGACCCATGTTTGTATAACTTTAAAGCTAGTCACAAAGCATTCGAGATCCATCTATTTTCTGACCTGGTATGTAAAATTGTTTACTCTTAAGGTTTTATTAGATGCAATTGATCTTCCGAAAGAATCGGACAAATGATTGAACAAATCTCTCTTCCTTCAGACTTCGTAGTGTAGGTAACACTTGCTCTTTGTACGTGTATTAAATTAATTATCCACGTAACTAAGTCCTTTGACACTATAATTTTCACAGAAGTAAAGTAAACGATTATAGACACTTCTTACAATTTGCTTGGCATCGAGATATAAATGCTTTTTCTTTAATGAACACTATGTCTACCATTCCTGCCACGGACGAAACATAAGGATGCTTGTTTAATCGATATTTGATAAAACAACAAAGCATTAAAACTGTTCATTTAAACTAAGTCTAAGAAAATAAATAATAGCCCTAGAAGGCCATATTTAAACAATTTCGCAGGAAAAACATGAATCTCTATTATAAGGACGAAATTTGGGTAAAAGAAGTAAATTGTGAGGCAAGCTTTGATGACAGGATGGTCCACTAGAACAAAAGCACCCTTGGGAAATGGTAAAAGATTAATAGTTACTCACATTGGTAGCACAACTGGATTTCAATCAAAACGGACTGCAGATTATCATGAAGACATGAATGTTGATGTTTTTGAAGAGTACTTTGAGCAAAAGCTAGATCTTATTTCTCCTAAGTCAGTTATAATCATGAATAATACTAGCAAACCTTCAAGAAAATCAGAAAAATATCCACATCTTCTAGAAAAAAAAGACATCAAAGAGCTCATTTTTTAAAATAATAATATTTATTACAATTTATCTATATGTATGTATAGGGTGGGCCGTTTATCTTGGGGCACAACCTTATCTAAGAAACTACAGGAGACGGAGCCAAAAGTTACAAACAAAAGTTAATTGGGTTATTACAAATCTTCAATTTATTTCAATGTTTTTTATGCGAAAAATGACGTTTGCAAGACATAAAATATATGGCAATTTCTGAATTTGGAAGCATTTATTGTTTCAGTAGAGTAAGTTTTGTTGTAGGCAAAGGACTTCGGATTTCATAAGAAATTTCGATACATATTAATACAGAGTATGCGAAAAATAATATTAAAAATGATATAGAAAATGGAAACTACCTATTTGTATAATCATATTTAGCTTTCAAAATTAAGACAATTTTATATAAGGTTGTATATACCTAATATTTTTACTTTTTGAAATATTTCCTTTTAAACATTTGTCACAAATAATCTGCTGGTGCCAGTTAGTGACGGCGTTTAAACAAAACCAGTGCTAGGACGTGTGTTTTGTTTTTGATTACTGTTATAATTCAAATATTTTTTTACACATTACTGATTCATTTATTTATCGTTTATAAATTTAATTTATTAGCCTGCTTGCGTATTACGTTTACCACCGAGGAAAAGATTGATACGTTGGAAAGTTACATATCGAACAATAAAAACCGGACCCTAGCTCTTAGAGATTATAGAACAAAATTTCCATTAAGCGGGCGACCAGAAAAAAAGATCTTCGACAGGTTTTAGCAACACTTTAGAACATAAGGAACCTCGAAGAAAGAAAAAAAAGCTGTCGTCATATTTTCAATGATGAAGAGACTCCTGAAGATTCAACCCAAAATGCGTCTTTAGATCTATATGTCAAAAGAACGAAGCTTCAAAGGTGCCTTCAAATAGACAACTGAAAGTCCTATAAATTCTGTCCTGTTCAGAACTTAGAGCAACGGGATTACAACATCAGGTTAGATTTTTGCAATGATCTTGTGGAGAGACACTTTTCAGAAAATATATTTGCTAACATTATTTGGATAGATGGTAGTTCCTCCTGGCATCGAAGGAACCCCCACTTCCCTTTGATGTTCTTTTATGAGGTATACTTAAAGCTTTAGTTTACAAACACAAACCGTCAACTGCCGAGGAATTTAAACGTCGGATAAGAGAAAGTTTCGGATATTTAAACTGGACTGAATCTGTTAGAAATGGCATTATGTATTTAGAAACTATTTATGCTACTTGTATTGCCCATATTGAACAACTGCTACAATAATTATTATCCTTTGTAAGCTTTTTTTTATTGATCGTTCGCTAATAAAATATTCACCAACGTTATCGCGTATCCTTGGTCTTATTCTGTATAAAAAATACATACATACATTTACATAATCTTTCACCATAGGTGCACATCGGCAAGATTAGGGTCAACTATGAAATGGTGAATCATAGTGGCAGCATTTTAACACTTGTTTTATTCAAACGCCGCCATAGCCACCTTACACTAACTGGCAGCAGCATATTATTTGTGATTGACAAATTTCAAATTTTTAAAAGGAAATATTTGAAAACGCAAAAACACAGTGTAAACATATTGGCAATATATTTTTTTACTCTTTCGCGCAATTTTGGAAACCAATATACTTTCAAAATATTATTTACTACTTTATCACACCCGATATACCCTAGATCATCATGGCAGGTGCGAATCACATTATTCTCTACTGAAAGGGGAACATAAAAAGGTAATTCCTTATTTTCATTTTTTCGATATACGAGACCATCGCGTAACTCGAAAAATTTATCCTCCTCCTGCTCAAGTGCACTACGGATTTTACTTATTTCCGCGTCACGATTTCGACAAATTGCAAGAGTTTGATCAAAAGTATTGGATTCGATAACTAAAACGCTGACACCGCCTCAGTGCGTCGACATGGCTCATACGTTTTCCCAGACGATGACATATTTCATAGTCATAATCCTGCAAAAACATTGGCCAACGTGATATTCGCGGATTTATTTGTTGTTTACTAAGAGTTAACCTAAAACTGTCGCAATCAGTACTTATTTTAAATTTAACTCCCCCCAAATAGACATCATAATCGTTTTATAGCATTCGCCACAGCGAAGCATTCAAGTTCAAAACAATGATACTTTGCCTCCGCTGGGGTAGTGCGTTGGCTGAAGTAGAAGATTGGTTTGAAAAGGCCATCTTCTTGCTTCTGCAATGTTATTGCCCAGAGATGGCAATGCAATTCGGTTTCAGCCGTTGGTGAATAGATTGCTAAAATATTTTTACTCGTCAGGAATTCTTTTAAGTTTTCAGAAGCACTGTGCTGCTTACCAGTGAATTCAAATTTGGCATTTTTTCTAACAAGATCGAACTAATGAAACAAATCGCAACACTTCCTTAGCGTTCCGGGGAACCGGATAATTAACTACTGCCGCAATATTTTGGTCAGTAGGTCGAATTCCCTCGTAACTAACACGGTATCCCAAGTAGTCAACTTCTGTCTGTACAAAGAAACACTTATCTAATCTAAAGGTTAATTTTGCTTGTCCTCCTAATCTAAATACCTTATTCTCTATTACTTGCCCCCTTATCTTTGACTTGCAGATAATCCGATTACAAACACTTGAGCTCTTCGAAAAACGGTCTACCCAGTTTCGGATTAATTTTCAATTTTTCCAAGGCATTTGATGAATCAATATTCGTTATTTGATTAATTTCCGAATTAAGTTCATTCACTGAAGAGCCCTCCATCGATTTATTTGTTATTGTCACACATTCTCCCAATGTGATAGTAATGAGGGGTTGCGTAGAAAAATCGCGCCCCAGCAAGGCCATAAATGCCATAGCATGATTAGGCACAACATAAAATTTTAATTTAACTTTAACATTTTCGATTTGAACTTTACTAAAAAAATGCCAATAATTTCTAGCGGTGACCCATTTATACCGCAAAAACCCTCTTCATCTGAACCAACTTGGGCACAAAACTTTCCTTAATCAAACTAATAGGTGATCCTGAATCTAACAATGCAGTTAAAGTGTACTTACAATATTCGTCTCCCTTACCAACTAACTCAAAACTCACGGGAATCATGTATGGCAATTGGTGAGCAGGTTGAAGCACATTCGTGGCTCCTCCGTTGAACCTCTATATTGTTGCCCTCGTCGAGGACACTCATTTAGTTTATGCGATATTGCCCCACACTCAAAATACGCACCAAAGGGTCTTTTCGGCTTTGCACACTTGAAATTTCGCCAGTTTCTTGACAATTGAAATATCTTGGCGGTTTCACAGTCACCGATGAGGTACAGGCGGGATTTGAAGCTAATCGCACTGTTCGTTTTACGATCCCGATCATTTGATTTCTTAGAATCCAATGTTATTTTTTCAAATGCTTCTAGCAAATGTCCACCTCACCGGAAATCTAAAATAGGGGCTTGGTCTCGAAGCTGTCGATTCGAAATCCCATCGATAATATAGTCGACCAATTGTTCCTCGTCGATTGGCACCTGCTTTCCTAAAATTACTTTATCATGGTAATAGTCAGTGAATCGTTCCCCGGCCTTCCACAGTGGATTTTCAAAATCTCTTCTCAGTAGCAACTTACTGGGACGATACATGAACATTTTTTCCATGGTTTTCAATAGCGTGTTGATATCCATAGCTAGGTGAGTTGGTTTCGAATGGAACCAAGACAAGGCATGTCCTTCCAATTTACAACTGATCGAAACTCGAGCGGTATTATCTTCTATCAAAATCGCCCAATAAGTCACCCATTGCTCGAATATTTATCTGATTGGCCGGCCAGGAGCTAGCAAGGCTTCCAGCCCTATCAGGAGTCTCACGAGAATTCAGCAACTCCTACTCCCGTCGGAGAAGTTGAACTTCCCGTCGCACCAATTGTTGTCCACGCCTCAACATATTCAATTCCTGTTGAGTTAATAGTTATCTTTTATAGATTATGTTATTGTAAAGTTTAAATTGAATAAATGTTATTATCATTATTATTATTAATATTAATCTAATAGCAAAATCTTTCTCTTGTGACCATTTGTTCCTCCTGTCTCCTAGCCGTAAACTGTTCTTCCTTTTGTCGCTTTCCTTCAACCAGATCTTGTCAAACATTATCGGACAATTTTTCCAATCTGACAATAAGCTCGGATTTACTGCCAGTCACCGGCAAATTTCGGAGCCTCAAGAGCTCCTCCAATTCATTCATCGTAAAATCCTGGGACGACATTTCCAATTAAAACACACAAATAGAGGTGACGCAGAGAAAATAAACGCCACCAATATGCACCAATAATGCTTGTTTTGTTTTTTTTTTCCTCCCACAATAATTGACGTCACTACTCCACAAACATTTTTTCAAAAAATTCAAAATTCCAAACAATCCTGCGCTGCACCGCGCCGCTGATATACAAGGCAATTCAATAGGTACCCGTCGGCGCGTCGCGTGTAATCCCATTTTTTTTAAAGCACTTTTAAATCCCCACTTCCGAAGCTTGTAGGTGTTTTTATCTTGAGAATTTTTTACTTCGGTCAATTAAACAAGTGTATGTCAGGATGAATATAATTAGAGTTGATATCGAACGGTACGGAGAGCTAAACAAACAAATACTTGCACGTCAAAACTCAAACGACAACTGATTGGTCCATTTTAAGGATAAAAACACTTTCCCAGGGAAATTAATCTAACAGTCATAAATCTCAACTAATGGGTAAAAAATATAAACCATTCGGCATTCTCACCACTCGAGGGACAATGACAAGTACCAGGCATCACGGCCCATAAAACCACTTAAGAGGGTTACATAAATTCATCGAAATTTCGATACTATAGACCGAATAACCTACAAAATATTAAAAATTATACAAATATTATTACAATTGTATAATTATCACAATTATATAATTATTATACAGCCTTAATTTTTAATGCTAAATAAGTAGTTTCCATTAAAAAAAAATTTTGGCAGTTTTCTTAATTTCATTTTTAATCTTATTTTCCTCGTACCCTGTATTAATATATAATATGTAAATTTCTATTGCAATCCGTTATTCAAGTCCATTGTCTACAACAAAACTTACTCAACGGAAACAATAAATGCTTCCGAATGGAGAAATTGGCAGATATTTTATGTATTGGAAACATCATTTTTCGCAAATAAAATTTAAAATGTCAAAAACAGTTAGACTTAGGTATAAGACATTATACACAAAATACGCTTAGAATTGTGTATAGAATTAAAAAAAGAAGTAATAAGAAAGTTAATATTCGCTCACGAAAAATTAAACAATCTGTATATACAAAATTAAAATAAATTAAAGGTTTGTAATACTCCAATTAGCTTTTGGCTCCATCCCCTATAATTTCTGAGATAAGGTAATGTTCCAAAATAAACCGGCCACCCTATAGATAGATAAATTGTAATAAATATTATTATTTAAAAAAATGTACCCTGTACATATTTCAATATACGTTCTTATTTATTTGTCGCTCTATTGTATGCAAATTAATGTTACCCAAATTTAGGAACGATTCGGGGTGTGTAGGTCATAAAAACTGTTTAGTGATCCCTGATGTTGCAGAATTTATAACTTCTTGACTCTCTTGCATTAAGGGACAAGCTATACCTACTTTTCAAATACTGTGAGCGAGGTCGATACAGGGACCATCCATAATAATAAAAGAAAACAATAAAAATTCAATAAATAAACCATCCATCCATCCATTCGTCGAATCGCTAAAACTTGTTTGGCCTGGCACTAATGTCAACAATCCCCGAATTCGCGAAGACAGCGGCAGCATTCTTTAAAGATTAATATCTCATGAGATTTTTAGCTTCGGGAGTTATAAAACTTTCACGGGGACATGACAGCCGTATATTAGTTTCCCGCTTCTTTCTTCGCGGTGAGCGATTTTATCGGGCCGTTAAAAAGTCCCGAGCACGTTTTTTTAGAACGCGAACTTTGCATTACATTGAATACGTGCCGCTACCCTTGTTCTTGATTGAAAATTAATTCAGATTTTATGAGAGAGACTTTTGCAGCTTACCTGATACATCGGGTGTTCGCGCGACCGCAAAAAATAGTTCGATTTTAGCGGCCGAAAAAATAGACTGCCAAAAAAATGTCACCTCAACTTTTATGTCACGACGACATTTGTAATTATGATTGTGGCAATTTAATTAATTACCTCTAAAAGATTTTAAAGCATGCAATGCAGTATTAAATATTAAAGTTTTTTTTGTTAATACGATACAAACTTACAAAGGAAGCTTGATCAACTTTAAGTATTGGATTCGGCCCAGTTATAAATTTTGGTTAGGAATATCTAAAAAGTTCTGTGCGCTGTTTATCAGCAATATAATGAACTTTTGTTTTCAGTTTCTTAGTAACAGGATTCATAGTATATGAACCTTCAAGGGAGATTTTCTCGAAGACATTCCAAATACAAAAAAATGATAAAAATGAGGTATTTCCCTTTGAAAAAAAAATCTTTTAACGATTTTTTCATTTAAATTTTTAACGTTAGTTTGCGATCTCCTTGCATACTTTTTTTAATATCAACACAGACCACTAAAATAGATCTCCTTATATAAAGAAATCGACCCCAAATATACAGGGTGTTTGAAAACGTATGAAATACTTAACAAGGTGATTTCTTGTTTAAAATAAAGTGTAGTTTGTTATATAAACGTTGTGTCAAAAGCAAACCTTCAGGAAGAGATCGCGCTACAAATACGCTGGAAAAATAATGTTATTATTTTTCATCTTAAAACTCATAATTTTTAACTTTTTTAAAATGGGTGGAGGGGATTGAATTAGAGTACCCTTATCATTCTGCTTAACTAAATTTTAGGAAACTTAATTATTATTTTATTTTGTTTTATTTAAAAACTTTTGTCTCTTGCAATTTTTACATAATACTTACCATTTCCAAATTTTAATAGATTTAAAAATCCAGTGGACTACTGTCACATCTCAAAGCGTTTCTTATTATTGCTTTATTTGACAATGGTTAGTTAGTTTCAATACAAAATACGTTTAACTTCACGCTCCATCAAAGGCTACATGGATCAGGAAGTTCGAAAAAAGGAGTTTCGATACCAGCCGACACAGCGAAGTTCGAATAGCCGGATTAGGGCAAACGGAGACAAGTCCCAGGAAAATTGCAGCAGATTTAAATTCTGTTGCTTCAACTTAATGGAAGATATTAAAAGAATAACAGTTACATCCATTCCACGTACAGAGGGCTCGAGTTCTTTTACCAAGAGATATCGACCCAAGGATGATTTTGTTCTAATGGTTTCTCATAATAATTAACGATTTGTTCATAAATTCTCTTTTCGGGGCGCGGATGCAATTGAAAACCTTCACAACATGCATATATAGGCTGAAGAAAATCCGCATTCAATAACAGAATGTCGACATCAATATTAGCTTGCCGTTAACATTTGGATAAGAATTATAGATAACAATAATAATAATAATAATCGAGGCACATTTTCTACCTTTAAGATTAATTGGTGAGTATTATTTTACTTTTCTATAAGAATAATTACGTTTCCTGCTAAAAATTAGGGCTACATTTTTAAGTAGAAGACCTGTATTACATGCATGATATTGTCCCATCACATATCAACCTAATTATTTAAACGTTTGTAAATCGTACCAATGAAAACCGCTGGATAGGAAAAGATGGGCTTTATTATTAACCGATTTAAAATTATTTAAATTATTGTATCTAGGAATATAAAAACAAATTCATCTACACTACCGTAACACAGGATATCGAATACCTAAGAAATCGTATAATTGATAAATGTCGGTATAATGTTTGAAAGAGCCCAACTAAATTATTTTTCTATTTTTATTTTCGGCATATGCATTCAACTTGATGAAGATCCATTTATCAAAATAAATAAGAACTAAAAGTTCAGATTTTCACGAAATTATATATTTTTACATGACAATTGTTTCGTTTGATAAAGACACGGTGTTGTCGAAACAATTGTCATGTAAAAATATATAATTTAGTGAGAATCTGGATTTTTAGTTCTCATTTATTTTGATATGTATTTAATTTTTTTTTTGTAGAATTTTTTTAATGAACCCGTCTATCGAAATTTACTTTTTTCCATGTAAATCGATAGTGTTGCATAAATAACCGAACAATGTATACTTCGACCAGAAATATAGTGCTTTTACAACCAACCCCATGATTAACTTTGCTTCAGTTTCAGTCAAGCTCTGAAGAAATTAACACGATGATTGGCAAAACGTTAGCAAGTTCGAATAAGCAAAAACCAACGCAGGAGGAATCCAGAAGTTTTGTACAAAGTATTACAGTAGGCTGTGGAAGTTTCTTTGAAAAATTTAAGTACCAGTCACTTAAAGTATCAGTCACTATCGCTACTGTCGTCATCTAGTTCAATTCTTTGAGATTCCATGAGCACTTGAAGTTTATTAATTGTTTGGAACTGAAAATCCATTTTCTTTAAAAAAGTACTCAATGACTCTTTGGCACAACTAATGTTTGAATCTGTTAGTACTTTTTTAGGCTTAAAACACTCTTTATTTTGCAAGCGTAGTAGATTATACGCCTAAATAGATCTGGGTGTTGCTCTTTCAAAACTTGAGAAGTACCAGCATCTCCTCTCACTTTCCTCTTGTCTATCCCATTTGCAGCAATTTTTCTTATATTTAACTTCGGAATTTTGGTCATGTCACTTGTTTTTAGTGCTGCTCCAACATCTGAATTTCTTACAAAACTGTAAACATTCAAAATAATCTGTTTAGCATCTGAAGTCAAATGGAACCGTTTTTTTATTTGTTGAGGTAGTTCGTCTTCTAAATTGTCATAAGATTCGACTACCATCACCACTTGGTCTTCAGCTTCTGCGTTGTTTACCATGTCTTTTTCTAACAGGGAAACATCTGCTTCATTCCACGGTCTCCAGACTTAAAAGTGTTAAAAACAAGAACCTTCAAAAATTTTTTAATTATATTCTTATGATGTACCTTAATCTACCGTCTTTATTTAGTCTTAAAAAAGACTGTTGTTGTTTACAAAACGAAGAGCTATGTAGAAGACACAAAAATACAAGAAGAAGAATGTTGTTAATCGACAGGCCCACAAGACAAAAAGATTATTTTTAAACTTACCTGTAAGACAAATAAAGTACAGGTTCTTACCCTTCCTCTTTGAACTATTCATTGAAAACAACCTCGCCGCGTCAAAGCTCGAGAATCAAGTACACAAATACGTACTTACTGAAAGGATCACAGTCAAATACCTCCGTAATATATAATAATTTATTGCAATTGCATCTGATGTTAAAATAAACGCTTCTACTTATTCGAAAACACCCCGCACCATCAATGCTTAATCAAATTTAAAACGGCCCATTTACGTTTCAAATAAAAATTTCAAGTTTCTACAAATATTCGTTGCGGTCCATGTCAGGCAACACCTACTTAATGCAGAATAAACACGGTCCTGCGAAAGTCTGCGGTTAAGGTACCGTAAAATACTTAAAACATCAAAGCAATAGATGCACTATATTTTTGGTTGTATTATAACATACCGCAAAAACTATATTTTCCTCTTCGACCTGTGCATTGATATATCACGGTGCAATGCAAAAATGGGTGACTTACAATAGGGATGCAAAATAATTTTATGTGTTTGTATGTAGTGTCGATTGTACTTCTAGGTTCTTTCTTATTTTCGTGTTTCCCCTTTAGTCCATTTCTGTGATTCCCTTAACTCTTGTAAGGGGCTTTAGTTTTAATTCTTTTTTGTTTTTTCTATTTTGTTGTTTATCTATTTTTCCTGTTTTCTAGTGTTCCTTACTTCTACTCCTTGTGACCTGCTGTATCAATACATTATTCAATTCCATTTGTGTTTTTTTGTGTTCATCTCGTATTCCCATTACTCTTGTATCAGTTGCATTTAATTTTAGTTAATTCCAAAATTTTCCAAAGTGTTGTTCTATATCGTCATGCTATATACTTAAATATTTCTCTCTTCCTGCAATTACAAATATATCATCCGCACACTCTTTCAGGTACTTCAACATTTCTATAGCCCATTGTTGCATTGCTTTGTATTATTTGACCAATACAGGGCTTAGATCTCCTTCTATATTATATATTTATTACATGGGTATTATTCTCTTTGCCTACATTTTTTAACACCCTTATTATTTTATTTTCGATAACTCTTCCGGCAATAATTTTTTATAGTTTATCTCTTGGTACCTTTTCAAACGCGTTCTATACAAATAAAACCGAAATATATTTCTTTATCCTTTATCCTTTTATTTTTTTGAGCAAATTATTTGAGTCAGGATATGTGATCCTGTATCCTTTTCTGTTTGTTCATATATTTTCAACGCTGTACATAGCAAATATATTCCTCTGCAATTATCATAGTCGAATTCATCTCCGTTCTTGTATATCGGGGTTATTAAAGCTGTCTTCCAATCCTGTATGTTATTTTATCATATGCGATTGCTTTTCCATTTTTAAATATCTTTATTATTTGTTGTATATCTTTTCTTGTTATACACTTGTTTATATGACATATTTGCAATAGCAAATTATTATCTTCTTTTCTCCTAATAGTTCCTGAGAATATTCCTTCCATATTTGCGTCATTTAGACGTATGCTGTATGCTCCATTTTTGTTTTTAATTTGTGTATGTACTCCGTTTTATCTCTTCGAATCGACTTGGGCGTTCAGCAAAAAAAATTTGGATTAGCTTAGCTGCTTTTCTCTATCTTTTCACTGAACTCTATCCACTTGGCATTTTTTGCTAGGTCGTCAACTGGTTTTCTCTCTACCTTATAACGATCATAATCATATGTTTTTTATGTTTCAAAATAAGAACTAAAAGTTCGACAACACCGTGTCTTTATCAAACGAAACAATTTCTTTGGTAATATCTGGAAGTGTGTTTTTGAATGTTTCCATAGCGTCTCTGTGTTTGCATTTTCCATTTCGTCTTGGCCTATAAATAAGTAACTAAATAAATAAATACACCATATTTTTTTCGAATACTGTTATAACGAGTTTTTCCAGTTGCCTGTCGACCTCGAGATTAAAACTAATCCATTTAAATTCCACAACACCCCGTATAAAAGAAATAAAAAGGGACGGACCGCGTCGTTTTCTGGAAAAAATCGCGCGGCATTATTAACGCTTATTTAAACCCGTCCCCGAAGCCGAATTAACATCCATTTAAACTGAAAACGACGGCGGCGTCGTTCGAACGGCATCAGTTTTTACAACGTGATAACGACGTCGCTTTCATCCGCACAGATGTCAGCAACATGAGCAGCGGGCCGCCGCCGCCGCCTCCGCCGTCCCCTGGCCTCGTCGTCGAACTTAGAGAGAATTGGCTAAATTACCACCCTCTCCGGTTCGGGGGTTAAGTTATTTTTCTCGTTGTCGACGTCAACCACCTGGAGCGCTGCCGATGACATACTAGTTATATTTTTCCTTCCGAGGATAAGGCTATGTTTTTAAAATGTGTGCGCACGGTGTCGATCAAATCCGCCCGAGGGCTTGTTTTCCGGGCGAAAATAGATGTGCGGAACGATTTCCTTGCCCGGGAGGCACAGGGGGAGGGGGGCATCGAGGACATTTTTCGTCGGGAATTTCCCGTTTCCTGTTTTCTCGGAAGAGTCCGTTAGGGACCTCTGCTGCCTTACCGCAGAAAAATTTGTTTTTCCACGGCGGATATTATCAATATACAGATGTTACTTCATTTTCTGGGTTTCTGATATTCCAAGCAGTACGAGAGTTTACAAGATTCGACCCAGAAATCCGGTACAAAACTTAATAAAACGACAATAAAGTCTGTAAAAGTAAAAGTTGATGATAATAATTAAGTGCTTATTATCACCTATTAATTTTAAGATATAAACAATACGACAATGTAACCATTATACATCGGCTAAATAGCCTTACTTCAGTCTTCCATATACGCAATTGCCTTTATTAGGAGCTGTTGAAGCCAAAAAGTATTTAAAAAAATATATTTAAGTAATCACTATGCATGCTAAATATTAATATAAATAAAAAGAACAATTAATACGAGTTCGAAATCAGAAAGTTATTATTTTGGGTAAAATCTCTACTGCTTGTGCATTTTTTTTTGTTTTTGTGTGGAAATCAAATCTTATTTTAACGATGGCTCACTAATTAACTAAGCATTTTGATTAAGCAAACAAACTACTTTTTTCTCTTTTCCTCTTGCCATGTCTTCCTCCTTTCTTCTTTCTTTGTATCCTGTTATTCTTTTATGCCGTTCTCTACATAAGACAAACTTCAATTATTGTATTTAAGGCGAATATGAAATGTTTTAATATGTATTATTTCTTTGTTATAAGTTTAGTTGGCTACAACGGCACCTTCCTTTGGCAAGGATGCTGCGTCCTTATTATTATTATTATTATTATTATTATTATTATTATTATTATTATTATTATTATTTTATCACAATTTTCTTGCGTCCTGTTATGTCTAACCTAAGTGTTTTTTTGACTTTGACCTTTGGATTTCTTTTTTTTTCGTTTGTCGTTTTTGGTCGTTATATTGAAAAGGCGTAATGAAAAAGAATATCGCCACCTCCAAAAAATACTCTATAACTTAAATTCTCGTTACCGGTTTAAATAAAGGCATTATTTATTTAATTTATTTAATTATTGAATACATACGTATATAACTATAATATGTAACTCCCAGTTTAGTTAACTATTAATTAATATATTTGTAAGAGAGAGGGAAAGGTTCGGGGCTATTTAATCTACGGAAAAGATGGATTTTAGTATACGCGCAGAATAAAATAATATACCCATTATTATGAAACGCCTTACTGCTGAGCAAATATTTACAGATTTAATTTGTATTTAAAAGTAGCAAGAGAAGATGAGAAATCATTTCCTCTAAATACACTGATATAAAATGGTACGCAGTAGGAAAAGAAACGCTTAAAAAGTATATTATGCAACAAGTGTAGCAAACGGCTTTGAGTTTATTTGGTACAAGTAGAGCGCAGCAGAACGAGTGTTTAATTGTTTAATAGTATTACTTTTTAAATTGCGTCTATGTGCAAATATTAATTTTATAGCAAATCATACGCCTTTAGGTATTATGTTGTTTAAAACTCCAAGATTTTTTACGCACTATTTAACAGGTATTGCGTTGTTGCCTAGCTGGGTAATAAGATTAAATAAATCAGTGTTAATACAGTATGTGCCATGGTCAGTTTCAGTCGGTTTAAATTGAATATATACTTGAGTGTCGTCTTCATACATATGGTCATGGTTTTAGAGCTTTAGGAAATTGAGATGTATAAATTGCGTACAATAATAATCCTGGTATGCTACTCTACTACAGAAGCGACATTAGATAGAACAATTTATATAACAATTTTATTATTTACCATAACAAAGGCTTTTGTGAAATTCAGTGATATTAGAGCACACGCATTATTACTATCTCAGGCCCTGAAAATATTGTCCGTTACATCAAACAAGGCAGTAGAGCAGCTGTAGTCTGCACGAAAACCAAATTGTTTTTCTGGGATTACTTTATTCACCCTTACGAAGTTTACAATTTGGATTGCCACAATTTATCGAGAATCTTCGACAGTGTCGGAAGAACAGAAAAATTGAACGAGGTTGAAAGAAGTTAGTAAACCTAATTGTTTTGGAAAGTGATTGTATGTAGTTTGCTTCCATTGTAATGGAAGACAGGAATTTTCTATACATGAGTTTAAAATAGGTACTATGACAGGAGAACCGAGGAATATTATTATTATTTAGGTGATCTGCACCAAAAGCTTTAGATTTAATATTTTTTAATATTTTTTAATTGATTATTTTTTAATGATTATTGGTATAAAAGGATATTACATTTTCATCGAGTTGGCTAATGTTCATTCATATTTGCATAAATTATGCATGTAGTTCGCTTACGTTCTTTAAATTTTTTGAAAGATTTTGTCTATTTCCTTTAGAGATGTTACTTTTTTTTAGTTCTTGCCGTTGAATAATTAAGTAGTTAATTATAATATTCAAAATCCACTGATTTCTATCTATCTTTATACTTTTTCAGTGCTGTGTTTCTGAGTGTCTGCATGAATCTTATATTGGGGGTGATCCAGGGTTGGTATGGTTTCTTTTTCACTTTTACAATTTTAAGAGAAGCAAGTATGATCTCTCATTTGTAAGAAAATCTACTCTATTGTCAACATTATGTGTATCGTATATTAAATCGCAGGAAAGTGATTCGATGTCATATCTATTTCATTCGACCACCTGTAATTAAAATTATAAATAGATGGTGAAGGTACACCAATGCAGTACACTAACATGTGATCTAATATTTGAAAATTCCTAATACCAGAACTTCCAATCGCATCGGCGTTGCAGAAAATTAGATAGAACCGGAAACATCCTCCTAGCCACGAAAGAGGCAGAGACGCCACTTATGGGTCCTTATCACGCCAATGGGCAAAGAATTTTGTAAAGTGGAGTGAGAAACTTGTTACGACCATCGCATGCAGTCTTCATATGTAAGCTACACCTATGGTGACCTCGCACTTCCTAAAGCTTTGACATTTCCAATCGTAGAACGTTGGCTGAACCAAATTAGGGAATATCCGTTCTATCGTAAGAAGTATGGAAACCACACCAGTCAAAAACGTTTGTTTATGGCTGTCGGTTCCGACTCATTTAATGAATGAATTATCGCGTCTTCTTCGCAACATCCTTGGTGTATACTCAAACATTCGGCTATTTTTGACAAATAACGCCTACAAAAACACATGACACTGAAACAATGGACCTTTGGAAACACGTGAGGCGAAATGAATTAAATTATTTTAAAAAATATATTATAAAAATAATAATTATAACAATTGCTTTAGCTTTCGCAGATGTTTAACAAATAAGTGTTTATGAGTACAAATCGTTGTCCATTTATTTCCCCAATTTTTTTAAAATTTCTCAAATATATCAAACACTGAAAAAAAAAATGCAATTTAGTTGCGAATCTTACAAAGACAAATTTTGTGAAATATTGTTTTATAAATTGTTGCGTAGGAACTATAAGGTTGTTCGGAAAGTCATTTCGTTTTTTCCCGTCGGAGGACTTAATTACGTTTTTTCGAAACCAACTTCACACTTAAGCCGCATAACCATTATATGTCTTGAGAGCTGATATTGCAAGGCTTGTGTGTGAAAAAGTTCTATTAATTCTACGCAGTAGTTTTTGGTTGGTGCCCTTTTAAATATGGAGAGCAATAAGCAGCATTTTCGTCATATTTTACTTCGGATGTGTATGGAGAAGGCGTGTTAACAGTACGCCAGTGCCAGAACTGGTTTGCAAAATTTCGATCCGGCAATTTTGATGTCGAAGATGCACCACGGTCTGGAAGGCCGGTCGAAGCTGAGAAAGATGCGATAAAGGCATTAGTTGATGCAAATCGGCGAATAACCACACGAGAGATCGGTGAGAGATTAAATTTGTCGAATTCGACTGTTTATGGCCATTTGAAAGGCATGGGCTTAACTTCGAAGCTCGATGTGTGGGTGCCCCATGTCCTTACGGAGCGAAATTTGTGTCGTCGCGTTGACGTGTGTGATTCGCTCCTCAAACGTCAAGAAAATGATCCATTTTTGAAGCGGATTATTACTGGGGACGAAAAATGGGTTTTATACAACAATGTTAAACGCAAGAGGTCATGGAACAGAAAAGATGAACCGGCTCAAAGCGTGTCAAAAGCCAACATTCACCAAAAAAAGGTGATGCTCTCCGTTTGGTGGGATGTCAAAGGAATTTTGAGCTTTTGCCGGACAATACAACGATTAATTCAGAAGTCTATTGTCATCAACTGGACAAATTGAATGATTCACTTAAAGAGAAGAGGCCCGAATTAATCAAAAGGAAGGGTGTAGTGTTCCACCAGGATAATGCGAGACCTCACACAAGTTTGGTCACTCGCCAAAAACTTTTACAGCTTGAATGGGACGTACTGCAAAATCCACCATATTTTCCAGATCTGGCGCCTTCCGACTACTATTTGTTCCCGTCCCTGCAAAATTTTTTGGATGGCAAAACCTTTACCTCAAATGAAGATGTCAAAAACCACCTGAACCAGTTTTTTGCCAGCAAGGACCAAAACTTTTATGAGAGGGGAATTATGTTACTGCCAGAAAGATGGCAAAATGTGTTGGACCAGAATGGCCAATATATAATTTAATAAAATATTTATTCATTTTACGAAAACTGTCTTTCATGTTCCCCAAAAAAAAACGAAATGACTTTCCGAACAACCCAATAGAATTCATCTATGAGTGAAAAGTTGGGGTGGCCCTAATTGACAAAGGTACGTTATGGGTGTTAAAAACTAATGCGGTCTTAGCAGGACAATTCTTATGATTTTTGTAGATTGTCGATTATGCTTGGGGTGCATTTCTTGTGCGGAGAAGTCTTTAGCCATCCGTTCTGATGAAAATCGCTCTAGCGAATTACCAAATCAACAGGATGTAAATGACGCCGATGTAAATACTTCCTGGTTATTGAAGCTTTGACATGAAAGATGGCGCTATACTTAGGATTTCTATGTTTAGCACCAAAAAAACTTGAATTTACTCGCCTTGTGTTATAGCCAATGGTTAGGTTCAGCCTAACAGTAGTTTGCAGCTCTTGGCTTTTATAATAACAAGAAAATATAGTAATTTTTATACAACTAGTTTTCTTCCGGCACAAATCAATTTAGGTACAATACTTAAAATAACGAGTATAACGGCAGATCTATAGCATTTTGTTATATTTTATATATAATTTGGTAATATGCTAAAAAACGTCCGCTCACCTGAATGAAGAACCACGATGTAATCAAGGCCAAACTACTGTACTGACCATTGAAGCGATAGTGGTAGGCGTAGAAGAGGAAATGATACAAATAAAAAAACCTGAAACAAAATTAAGACGTCCGTTACTTAATTCAACAACTTCACAAAATGACTTTTAAAAAATATCTGAAGTCGCATATTAAATAGATAATCAATCAATCGATCAATCATTTGAATCTAATATTGAAGAAGCAAAACAATCGTAAAATACTTTAACCAACAACCAAGCTAATTGTATTATAAGGATAAATGGTTAAAAAAGCAAAGGAAGTAACTACAACTAGCAGCAGCTTCAGAAAATTTTCAAAGAGGTTGGATTAGTTTTAGTTTTTTTTTAGATTTTTTTTTTCAAAGGAACTTCCACAGGCTACTGTAATACTTTTTATAAAACTTGTGGATTCCTCCTGCCTCGGTTTTTGGTGACCCGAACTAGCTAACGTTTCGCCAATCATAATATTGGCTTCTTCAGAGCTTGACTGAAACTGTTTCAGTCAAGCTCTGAAGCGTTAGCTAGTTCGAGTCAACAAAAACCGAAGCAGGAAGAATCCAGAAATTTTATACAAAGCAGGTTGGATTACGTTGTACATCAGTTCTTGATGGACAAGCAAAGCTACATCCTATTTTTGTCCCTACTAAAAAGGTTGATGATAACTTGATTTTAGATTCTACTGTCAAAATCGACTCATCGACAAATTTTAATTGCTATTGAAGGCTTCTCCCAGTTTAAGGCGGGCATTTGGGCATTCGTGGCTTAGCTTGTAAACCGCAAATGATGACAAGTTTAATTTTGCAAATTACTTTAAAATATTACTCGCTACTCGTGAATCTTCGTTCCGCTCAATATAAGTTTATGATTGGAGGGGAGATACTGAAATTGTCCAATGCTTTGTGGTAATTTACGTATGCCTTATAGAAGTCACTTTCTATGTGGCTTTCTACTCCAGTTAATATGTTATTGTTGACCAAGTTTGTTGCCATTAATATTACAATGAAATTGCATTGTTGCGCGCCTTGCAAGCAAAACTGTACCAACCAGTTAGTATTTCTTGCAAAAATAGTACTGATTTTGATTGAATATCACAGCAAAAAAATGTTGGAAAAAAAAACAATTTAACTCGAAACATATAGGTACGCACTTGAAAATTGGTAAAATCCTAAAATTTGATCAGAAACAAAACATTTTCCTTTTTGTGCTTTTCATATTTTTACAATTTTCAAAACAGAAATTGGGGGAGAAGTATATAACTAAGCGGCTCCGTTTTAATTTGTAAATTCGTTTAAAGGTTATTACTTGTTGGCACATCTTAAAATATATTGTGTTGCCTCTTGGAAGATCCAATAAACCGAGCAATAAATATCTTATGCATGATATGGATCAGACGACAAATTTGTTCCAAACTACTTGGTATGATCGTTTCGTCAAAAAATTATCTTAGTCCTATTAATAGTGTTATTGCTATGCATAATATAAGCTAAAACAGTTGCTTCCTACAACTAGCATAAACCTCATTAAGTACAAACACCGAAATCCAGAAATATTAGTTAGTTAAAACCCCTTACTTCGAATTCAGTTACAAAAAAGCTAAACTTTTGGAAGTAATTATAAAACAACATGTATGTGATAACACATCTGAACAGACTGAAAATGCTACCTACGCCCATTCTCATCAAATTAACAATAATCTAACCAGATATTCAGAATAAAAATGCAATTATATATAGGTAATATAATTATTTTTTATTAAAACTTTGTTATGTATGTGTAATTAAAATTGTAAAATTAGTCCATCTCTCAAAGTGCAGTAGTAAACTAGTGTCCTCCTACTCACCAATTTAATTTAAAAAAATTTGTAAATTTTGTAATTTTAAGATTATGTCTACCTAAGTAAATAATAAATCATCTAATCTTTATTTAATTAAAACACCTTTTAAGAGTCTGTATCTAATGTTCTGTCATCTGATACCTACCGATTCGGAGTTTTATTGGAATTATCAGCAAACTTAGATAAATGCCGGCAAAAGCCAACACGATATAGTCTGAGACAAACTATATCTCGAATGAAAATATATCAGTACGCAGAAGTTTGTTTGTGGATCATGCATACTCTATAATCTGTCACGAATATAATCCAAATGATTTTTTTTTCTTTATGGAGTTATCATATTGACGTCGTAAATTTTGTTTATGGCTTATTATTGCAAAAATAACTGCAACGAACAATCATATGAGCTTCCACGAACATTACGTGTTTCGCACAAACCAAGCATGCGACCAACAAAATTGCCGTTTAAATTTCAATTTACATATTACCTTTATATACGTATATATCTTCTACCCACACTTTCGAGGGCGTCTGCGGTTGAAAGAAAACTCATTCCCGGCATTTTTATTATTATGAAACGGTGCAGCCATAGTAGATCAGAAAACTACCACATCATAATAAAGTAAGCTCATTGTCGTCGGGGAAACGTAAGCAATGGAGGCGACGACAACAAAAAGAGGCGCAGTTGTTACCTTCGTTCTTCTTTAGAATTTGCGTCACAAAGCGGAAAACGAATTGAATATGACATCTTGAAAATCCCATTTCAAAATAAAAATATCCGGACATTATATAAAAGTACAAACAAATTAGAGCGGAATGACTCGCAAGAGGCGGAATTAGGGAGAAACAATTTATAAAATTACTATTATTATCGCTCGAGAGCTTTCTTTTGTGCATTAACGAGCCAAGAAATTTGTTATCCTTATTGATTATTACCCAATCCGTTACAGACTCGCCGACATGGTAAATACTTAATAAAATCGAGGCAGATCTGTGTCTCTCCATAATAAAAATAGCAGGAAACAATCAAAAACAAAATGTTAAAAAATAGTATATTGAACAATATGTGTGATATACCACTCTTTAGTCACGAATAAATGAAGAACTTTATCAACGTGTTGCATATTATATTTTGTCTAAGATCATTTTTGCAAAACAGCACAAATACATTCGATGAGTGGCGCGTGGCTAGAATCTACCGAAAACAAACCTGTGACTAAATTACCAGAAACTTCCGAATTGGCTCGCCAACGTGGGTAACGAATCTGGCGTCTAAAAATTAAAGTCCTAACGTGCTATTACTATTTCTCGGATGTTTTCAAACAATTTTTATTTATTTATATTTTGATTTTAAAAGTCTTCACCGTAAAGCTGATTAACTTATAAGAAAGTTCAAAAATAACCGAGTAAGATCAATTCAACAATTAACAAGAATTTTGAATAAATAATATTTTAGATTACACGTCAACTATAAAATGATCATGGAGACATACAGTAAACCAAAATTATTAAGTAAGATGGAAATTACAACACCCATTATATTTTGTATATTGTTGATGAATGGTGTGATTCCTCCTGCTGCGGTTGTTGTTGAATCCAACTTGCTGACAGAACTTAGCTGAAACTGGTTTGGATTCTACTCTGTACTTGCTTATATACTGTTTGACGAAGGAGGAGCTAAAGGAAGGACATGAACATTGCCGCGGATGACTGATTTCCACATTGGTGAAAGGTCGCGGTTAAGATTGCAAGAGATTTCTACGAATTCTCGGATTTTTATTTGGTAGAAGAAGTAATGATATGTAAGAATTTTACTTTAGTCGAATAAAATTTGATGTCCGGTTTCGTAATAATGTTCGGCAACTGCTGATGAGTTTATTTGCCATAATCTAAAAGCTCTTAAAATTTGTTTTGCAGCTTTAAAGGAAAACCGCGAGACAAAACAAACTTCTAAAGTCGTCTAGATAAGTCAAATCTTATATCAGCTTGACATCTTGAACAAAACATATCTTATAACTCTTTATTAACTAGTTGTCAAATTATTTCAAGGCACATAAATAAATTTATTATTTTTTTCAAAAATGCAAATGCTAATACTTGCACCAAATATAAATGATGCATTGAATTGAGAAACGATATACAAAGCCTAAAGGGCCGGATATGTAATACGAGAGCTATGGGCACGTGAATGCACAGTCACATGTTGTGAAACGTGTTACGTGATCGATAAGCACAATTTTACGTTAATATGAGAGTGCCCGACTATTTCGGAGGTTATTTCATTAAAAAGAAAACTAATAGTCGAATCTTGTTAAGTAAGGCACCAACAAGAAATTGATATATAATAAGTTAAGAACTCTCAACGAAGCAACTACGTTATTGCGTTAATCTGCATTTATCTTACCGTATTCTATTTTTCACCAATTTTATTTTAATAAACTGCACTAAGAGTTTTATAACTGTTTTAAATCCTTTTATTCTAAACAATAATACTGAATACTGAATAAAGTCTAAACTATAATACTGACTAATGACTAAAGTCGTAGAAGTGAGCAAAGAATTTGGGCAAACACTCAATATAAAGAAAACTAAATTCATGATAATTGCAAGGAAACCTAATGCCAATATTAATCTGTATGTGGGAATGAACAAGTAATAAATTGTAAATATTATGGGATCAATATTAATGAAGCATGACTATTCTAAGTATGTATGGTGTGGAGGCCTGGATTTTAAACAAACAATGCTTCAATAGACTGGAAGCCTTCGAAATATGAAAATATACGAAAATTTTACAAATTTGATGGAAAGATAGACAAACGAATATCTACTTGAAAGAATGCACAAGCAACGGTAACTAACAGGTACGAAAACGGAAACGGAAAGGTAAGAAAACTACAATATCTGGGACATATCAGGCGCAGAGAAAAATATAAATTGCTACAATTGAATATGCAAGGCGAATTTCAGATTACAAGGAGCATCGGCAGAAAAAAGATGTCTTTGTTGCGTAATCTAATTAATGGTTTAGATGCAACTCCAACCAGTTGCTTCGGTCTCAAAAATATATGAATTATATTGATGAGTGTCAACCTTCGTAGAGGAAACAGCACGCGAAGTAAAATTTTTCTCTCAAGATTATTCATAACTAATTCGCTTAAAAAAGGTAATAGGCAAGATCCCATTCGTACTCCTGTAGTTTGTCAAAGAAAAATATTTTATTTGTCAAATTTAAAGAAATTTTATTTAATTCGGTCGTTAAAAAAGAACTACTAGACTACCGATGACAACATTTGGCACGGTACTATCATTCAGTAAAGAACTCGCTAAATTAATACAATATCTCTTCAAATTCTCTAAATACTTACAATACGCCGTCGAATTTATAATGCAATTAAGTTATGTATAAATAATATTTACGTAATACCTCAAGATACATTCAGGATCCGATTCTATTGCATTTCATGTAACTGATCGCGATCCGTTCGAAACGTAAAATCTTGAGGTTGTGCTTCTGGAGTTATCTTTTACCGCACAAAAGAAAAGGTCATTCCATGACAGCCGTTTTCCCCCGCATTATTATACCTAACGGGGCTCTTTTGTCTATAGAGATATTATGTGTGTGTGTGTGTGTGTGTGTGTGTGTGTGTGTGTGTGTGTATGTGGGAGCCGGTCTTTGTGAGGGGAACGAAACACCCAAAAAGAAAAACAGAAACAACGCATTATTAGCTAATAAGACGCTATGGAAAACTGCCATACATCTTAAAGGAGTATCACTCGCAGCTCTCTTTTGTTTTCCCCCTGCCTTATTTCAAGTTCGTATTGTTCGACGCGAAGGCTCGACTATCCGTTTTTAATAAGTCCCATACTCGGTAGCCACTTTATTACTTCATTTTATCGCGGTTGTTACGGCCACGCCGAGCCCGTGGACAATGGAGATCAGAGACCGAAAACTTATTCATATTTTTAATGCGCGAAGTCAACTCGCCAAGATTAACGACGATCGATCACCGACGACAGAGCGTCAAGTTTCTAACTTTCGACGAGGGAAAGGGGTTGCTTTCCCACATAAACAATCACTTTAGGTTGATAATTTTGGAAAATCAACGCAGAAAACGATCTCGATTGTTTTATTACTGCTTCCGGATCCAATACACTGTGTTGTTCCTTGTAAAATATCCCGAATGCGTTGTTAACATTAAAAAAAACATTCTATCCCTAGAACCGTTTATCGAAAAAACGGGAAAAAATCTTAAACCAGAAGATGCGCTAGACCTGGGGGCCCCAAACTTTTTTGTGCACGATGTACCAAAAATCTCCAGGACGTGCCCCTTGGTACGGTGGGACTCTACCGAAAGACAATATCGGGGCAGCTCTAGGGGGCTCAACAAGCACAGCGACAGGTAGATTTGGCAGCTCTCCCAGGATATAGGTCCCCCTGGGGATATATCCCAGTGTATTCCAAGTGATATTGTTGTGTACTAAACGGAGAGTACTAGGGCAGGAAAATCTATATTTGCAGCGACAGTCGAGCGGCTGCCTAGGGTCTTACCTCTGCAAGGCTAAGCTCAGAATGGCTACTTAACTGCCGAGTAACCGTAACAAGACTGGTGGAATGTAATTCTGTCAATCTCCCCTGGGTAATCTATTGAGAGCAATGAAATGGCTGACAGATTGGTCCGGAGCTTTCCTAGCTGACAGTGTGCTGAAGAGCGAGCTGAATAAATGGCAGTTTGTGTGTTGGGGGAGTCTACCGAGTTTCGACAACCTGAACTAGCCTTGGCATTGTAGACATATTATTAATTACATTTTATTTTAGTTGTATTATATAGTGTATTAATGTCTGAAGCTTTAGGTGAGTCCATGATATCAGCAATTTTCGTTTAGCGTTTAAAAATGTATTTTCAAAAACTAAAATAAATGTTTTCTAAACAAAAACGCCACTTTGAGCGGAAGTCCATGATTTTAGATTTCAGATTCCTCATTAAGCGATGATGATTTGTAAATTATAAAAATACCCAAACATCGGTAAAAAAATGTTTTCTACTTTTTATCTAAAACACGGTTCTAGCAAAGCATTAAATTCTGAATTAATTTTTGACTAGTTGAAAATTCGCGCATGTTCAACGGATACAGTTTCTATACTGGAACGAAGCTATTATTATCCAATTTTTACGATTTAATTCGGTTTCCCAAACGAATGAGCTCTTCGCCACTAGTTATTTATTTTATCGTGAATGGGCACAACCCAAAATTCAGTTGCAATTGAACAAACTATAAAAGTAGCGTAAGGTAAAATATATTTGAATTTACAAACAAATGAAAATAAAAAGCTTGTGTTATATTAGTATGCTTGAATAATAATAATGCTAAGGTATTTAATGCAGAAAGGAAAATAAATAATAATAAATAATAATAATAATAAATAAAACTAAATAAAATATATTAAAACAAAATGTAAATCGAGAATAAAAGAAAAAGAAGAGCAAGGTGACGGAATTTTCATTATTTGTCTTTTAGTAATAAACCTGCATTCCATATTTTATATCACTCTTGCTCGCTATAACTCTTATAGACAATTTCAAAGCAAAATTAATGTCCACAGGAGCTGAGAATCTGCGCACCTGAATGAATATCTTGGGAATGGTTTGAGTAAATTTTATGTGACGATTCCAATACACGCGCGCAATGTCATTTCTGAAATGAATATTCAAACGACAACATTGCGTTGGCATCGATGAACACCTTAATTTGAACTGAGATTTACAGTACACTCGATCACACCAATTCATAGAATGGATATCACGTGCGACTTAAGCAGAGATCATCATATCACAAAAGAATTTTTGCGACTTGTATACTTGTGCATTCCTTTTCGCGATGCATCGCCGACCCCACAGGAAACACGAAAAGTAGATCTCGAATGTCTGTTTTTGTATAAATCCGCACGTTTCTTTGACTCATAAATGTACTTTCGGGATCTTTGTTAAGCCCTTTTCCTTTTGCCGGATGGAATGCCCAGAATAAATAGGCAGGATTCGAAATAATATCTTTGTGGCATGCATGAAAAATATTTCTCGGTTTGAAATTTAGATACCGCTGTATCCCCGGTGAAGGAAGACGCTTGTGTTCTTCGTTTTACGATACGTCTCGGTGAAATATTCGGTTTTCTTTAGTAGAAATGACCCACTCACACGGGAAACTGTTGATCAATCTTCGACCAAAGATTTGATACCACTAATATGGTGACATAAGCTCAATTAACAGTCTATAACAGATCAATTATTTATACAAAACTCGTACCGGGCGCTCAACATTTTTAAAGCACCCTGAAAAGTTTTCCAAAAAACAAATAAAGTTTTGCCTGTTTCTGACTACTTTGCCCTGTTTTGATGACAATACCCATTAATCCTATCGTGTTTTTGTTTCCGGAAGCAAAATAAACCGATAACAAATAAACAATTTACATAGCAGAACTAATGATGCAGTTAAGCGAATAAAACAAAAATATGATTGGACAACCTACTCCGAAAATGTCCAAAATCATAATAGAATGTGAGGCGAAAGATATCTGTCAGAAAGTCAAAATCTACCGTAAAAAGCTCAGCACACCATCAGTTATCACAGAAACTCCCAAACCTCCTTTTGAGCGCATTAATATCGATATTTTCGAATTCCCAGTTCGTAATTACGCCCTTACCATAAAAGATGAACTTACAAAAATCACCCAGGTATATCCAATAAAAGACAAACAAGCTTCTACAGTCGTAGCTATCCTTCTTCTCCATTTCCAACATTTTGAAACTCCTCTTAGAATACATTGTGACCATGACCGAGAATTTGAAAACTTTGTCTTTTGTATGACATCTTCTTCTTCTTTAAGTGCCGTCTTCGTTGCGAAGGTTGGCAATCATCAGTGCTATTCGTATTCGTGGCACAGCCGACCGAAATAGTTGGTTTGTGGTGCACCCGAACCAGTCACGTAAGTTTCTCATCCATGAGTGACACCTTCTTCCTACACTTCTCTTTCCTTGATTTTTTCCTTGTAATATCAGTTGGAGTAGTTGGTACTTTTCTCCTCTCATGACGTGTCCAAGGTACTGAAGTTTACGCTTTTTTACCGTAGTGATAATTTCTTTTTCCTTTTTTATTCTCTTCAGGATTTCCATGTTGGTCGCTTTATCGGTCCATTTTACCTTAAGTATTCTACGGTACAACCACATTTCGTATGAATGTATGACATAAAACTCACTTATTCAAGCCACAATCTAATGGATCACTAGAAATATTCGACGTCACGCTCACAGAAATGATCTGAGCTCATAAGGCCTCATTATCCGAAAGAACATCCATTCCATGCTACACATGGTTTTTTCCCCTTATGAACTGATATTGGCCATACTTCTAGTAGGCCTCCAGAAATTCTGAATAACGAAAAACAACTTATCACCAAATACATCCAGGACCTAAATAATTACATGCAGCATTATTATAGAGTCGCGAGTATACGCACTGATCCAACAAAAATAAAAATCCAAAATAAAATTTGATCAAGCTATCTCCAGAAATATCACTAAATATAATGTAGGAGATGAAGTTTATATTAAGGAAACTCAAATTATTGAACTACCATAAAGAAAGTAATTTAAGAGTATCCACCAACAAATGGACGCCGCTAGTATACAAGGAACTAGAACCTCTCCAAGAAACTATACGACACAATAATAAAATACTATCCTCTCTCACAGAAATGTTAGGCGATTCTCGTCCTCGTATGACAGCATTTAAAAAAAGTATTCACACTCATTATAGTCTTTTAACCAGAATTGCTGACTGAATCGAAGATAAATTTTCAGAAGTTACTATCGATACTGATAATTATAATTTTAGATCAAAGCGCGGTTCAGTTAACGGTGTAGGAACTATTTTTAAATCAATTACCGGAAATCTAGACTCTACAGACGGCAAATACTTCAATGAATGTATAGATAATGTAACTAGAGACGAACACGAAATCAAACAGCTGTTAAAAAATCAAATATCAGTTACATCATCTGTTATAAAATATTTAAATTGTGCAATTCAAACTATTCAAATCGACGAATAAACTTTTAATCACAATTCAAATTCAAAAATCTCTCTAGGATACTTCAGACTTAAGACACCGCATATCCATACATTCGTTAAAGTAAAGCTAAAGTATTTGCCGTCTGTAGAATCTAGATTTCCGGTAATTGATTTAAAAATAATTCCTACACCGTTAACTGAACCTCGCTTTGATCTAAAATTATGATTATCAGTGTCGATAGTAACTTCTGAAAATTTCTCTTCGATTGAGTCAGCACACATATTTATGATTTATGTTTCTTTTTTTTTTCATACACTTCTAATGAGCGGACACATCTAATAAGCGGACAAAACTAGAGGAACCGTGAGTGTCCGATTAAAAAACATTACATTATTTTAAATATTACAAAATTTCAGAGTATAAATTAATTAAAGTTAAGGGGTTTCACATACAAATAACACTTATAGTCACAAAACCGAATTTCAAACAAGAACAACGAAGAAAAGTTAAACTCGGAATTCTCCGCGTCTAGATCAAAATTTGTAGGTCCTTTATCTGCGAGTAGGTATGGTGAACTGTTGCACTTCCAGGTTTACCATTTACACGTCAGAGTTCATAGCTCTAGAAATATTTAGATCTTATTGGGAAGGTTTCACATGCAAAATTCAAGAAGTACGTTACAAAGCCAAAAACAAAACGGAAATTTCTCCACGATCTGCAGTAAAAATAATTTATCAAAACCCGTGCCCCGTGCCGTTCCTTTGCGAAACCCTGATAAAGGTCGGGAAACAGATCATCAGACAGTAAAAAGTTAACTATTTGGTTATTTGAAAATTTAAAGACTACAGACAGTACACTGATGGGTCTCGACTCAGATATTGCACATATGTTGTTAGGAACGGGACAATAACAGGACTGCATAGTTTATTCATTTCTTGCATTTGATCATTCATGTTCAAGTGCTTCCGCGGTATCGGCGTCCTCATATTTACAGAAATGCCATTATTTGCATTGGGAACGACACTTTCCACAGAAAAAATTATTTATGTTATGTGGGCTTCTTAATGAGTTTGGTATTTCGTAATTATATGTGTCTGTATGTGTCAGTAATGGAAAGCTTTTGGGGCAATTAACATCTGCAAGGGCAAACTAATATTGTAGGCCGCCAAAACGAGATTAAGTCTGATGATAGCTGCAATCGTAGTGTCCCAAGTCATTGAATTCACTAGTTTCTATAAATCCAAATAGTCTCGAATTTTTCTTGTTATTAGTAGTTAGGTTTGCAGCTTTTCTATTAGCCGTATTGGGAGCGAGCGGTAAATGCCATTCTAAATGGTGTACACTCCATCAAATACTGGTGCCTTAGCTGGTCTTAATTCACTTTTGTATTGGCTCATTGAACTTTTTTTGAAGTGCTTTTTAAAATGCTTGCATTATATAGTGTAGAATAAAAAAGTCAATTTTGCACCTTACCACAAATATTCTGACAGATATAGGCGATTGAAAACATAGTTATTTTTCAAGATAAGTCTGGAAACGATCTTGAAAACCTGAGTACAGAGTGAGCTGCAGAATGTCATTTAAACCAATAATTAATTGAAAATTACTCCCATATACAGGGTGTCGAGTAAAAATTCTATCGGGATTCAATACATGCTGTCGGTACGACCAACAGTTTCATAAATTACCATGTATAATGAAATTATTAGAAGTCCATTTTTTCTATCAATCACATAAAAAAATATTTTTTTTCGAAATACCACAGTGAGGAAGAATCCTCCGGCTTTACGTCTATCCGGAAACAATAACAATTGAGGAATTCGAATATTTTATTTCATTTTTATATGCCATTTCTGTACTTATCTCCCAAAGTTTTAAGTTTTTGTGCAATATTATATTCTTTTAATGTCTATTATTTATTTTTTGTACCAACTCCGTCTAGCTGTTAAAAATAATCCAAATGAAATTACAGCGTCCAACCTTGAAGCCAACTCTGCTAAGTGTGCACTCGTCTGCAAGCGATTTTTATTTATATAATTTTTGCTTGACCCTAAACTGGCCGCTACGTTTACCTTGATTAAGCTATTAGTTTAATCTTAATTGACACCACTGGCCCTGAAAATTTCACTAATTTTCCGCATTGATCTATAATCCGATGCATTTTGCTGCAATTTGCCTTTTGTCGACACCAATACCAAGAAAATATATTAAGACTACGATAAATGAACTCATAGCACTTGCCAAACATAAACATGAAACAGGACATCAAATTTTATTCGATCTCTAAACAAAGAAACAATCTTAACCACGACTCAGATCTTTCCTCTTCATCAATATAAGCAGATACAGAGTAGAATGCAAACCAGTTTCAGTTAAGCTCTGAAGAAGCCAACAGAATGATGGGCGAAACGTAGGCAAGTTTGATTCATCATCCACAGACGCACGAGGAGTCCACAAGATTTCTAAATAATATATCTGAACTTATTCAACACTTCCACTCTTTCGACTCTTCCTATGACGTTTACATCCAGTATCTGCCTACTAATTAGATCTATTTCACAAAGCCTAATAAATCTACATATAACGGACTATTCCTGTCATACCAAAACAACAAAAGCACTGCTCGACATTACTTTTGACGCCGCATGAAGACCACAGTGCGCATCTACTGGTTTCACTCCAACATTAGGCAGGGCGACCGATCTCCAAACTGGACAAATTTCACGGTTCCGCAATCAGGGGCAACGACACTAACCGCTGTTTACGTTGCCATAATGGTCACTTTGAGTGCTCGGCAATCATCGTTCCGTTTGATTATGACGGCGGGAGGGCTCAATTGGTTCCGGCGGCGGACAGCGCGTCCCGCCGCCGTCCCATCACGAAATTAAACAAATTAGAAACGCGGCGCGGTCCAATTTACCGCGTCGTAGATAAATAAGCGGTGATTGAATTAGACTCGTATTCATTCTCATTAGCTAATGATATGGGCTGGGGCGGCGGAGCGCGGAGGCGGCTGCTGCGGACCGGTTCGCGTTTCACGTATCCCTAATTAGGGTTATTCAAACATCCAAACGGTACACAAGCGTCCCACTGATGAGCAGCCGACGACGCCGACATCGTAATGCCGGAATAACTAAACGCAATCCGGCACGCGATTATTTGTGACCCTCGTGCGTATCTATGTGCAAGGACTAATAGACGGGTCAACATTTTTGTGGTTTTGAAAGCGCGCTTCGATGTGAGCCTGTCGTATGGTGTCAGTAGCTAGATCTCGATCTAACCTGCAATGGCACCGGCGTGGTAAAAAAAAAGTGAGCAAAATTTTATCATAGAAACGGACGGCTAGTAACGAAAACTCTTGTCCTTTTCTTGCCTATTCAGAAAAATGGGAGACTGTGTTGTTTTCGGTGTTCAATTACTCCATTTTTATTAACATATTATTATTTGATGTTGAAACAATATTTTCTATAAATATTTCTAAATAATAATAAACTAGTCTCTGAAATAATTTCAGACCAAAGTGCAAACAAATTGATATACAGAAATTCAACTGAATATATTAAGAATACAGTTTATGTAATTTACTTTAAAAAGACTTAAAAATACATCAGTATTCAGCAAAATATGTACCGGATAGCCTGTTTATTATAGGATGATACCTTTTCTCGGATTATTCTCAAAACAACTTGGAGAACAACGTTGTTTAGATTCATTAATATTTTAAAAATATTATATTATTATATATAATAATAATAATAATAATAGCATTTATTCAATTTAAACTTTACAATAACATAATCTATAAAATTGATTTAAGTGGAATAAATGTTTTGTTTCACTGAAGCATTGCGAAATGCTTATGCGTAACACCAATATTAAACCAAAACAATAATAATTACAATAATAACAACGAAACAAAGAATCTATTTGTTACATTTATAGTAATATAATATCTACTCATACATGTAAGCAAAAATAAAAATTAAAATAAAACGAGGATAAAAACATTAACTCACTAGGCATGTGAATATACATAATTTAGGATTTAATTAAAAAAAAAACTATGCTTGATTAAAGATAATTCAAGTATTATTTACCTTTGATATTTTAAGTTAATGAGGTCATCAAAAAGTCGTCTGCCCGTCCGAAACATCCATATTTTGACATCTTTTTTAAATTTCGTAAAGATGGTTTGTTCCCTTATATATGTTGGTAGCATGTGATATAACCTAGGTGAGAAATACGTATATGATCGTTGTCCGTGGGTTTTTATTCTAACTGTGGGATAGACGTCCTTGTTTTGTCTGTTCCGGGTATGATAAGTGTGATTAGCATTAAGATCAAGAATTTGTCCTTTTTGGATGTCTTTTAATATACTAAAGCAGTATAACTGACGAATATCGAGAATTTCATTCTGCTCAAACAGTAGGTCCGAATGGTAAATAATTTGTTTGCTATAAATTATTTTTAGAAACCAATTTTGCAACAGATTTAGATTTTTCAGGTGATTTTCAGAGACCCCGCCCCAACCCAGGATGCCATAGGAGAGGTGAGTTTGTACTAATGACATATATAGGTTTTCCAATTGATTTCGGCTTAAAAATTCTCGTAGATAATTAAATTTTGATAGAAGTGGTTTGTTTTTTTCTACTATAGATTTCATTTGCAGATTGCACTTGAGCTGGCAAACAATAATAATACCAAGATAATTAAACGTTGTTACTTGCGGAATTTCTGTCATTTCAGCTGTTAGGTTTCCGATGTTTCGAAGCTGATTTTTGTAGGATGAGAAAGGTAGGTATTTGCTTTTCTGTAAACTCAATGTAAGTTTATTATACTGATACCACTTTTTGGGAGTTTTTAAGTCCTGCTCAATTTGTAACTTTAACAGTTGCCATGTTTTTGCTCGTCCAAAAATTACAGTGTCATCGGCAAAACTGAAAACTGTACTATTGGTGTCTAAATTTAACATATCATTTACGTATATCGTAAACAGTAGCGGTCCGAAAACTGTACCCTGTGGTAACCCACTTGTTACTGTCTTCATATCGCTCAAAACACCGTTTATGCTTACGCACTGTTTACGATTGAACAAATAACTAAGCAGCAACTCGAATACTCTCCCTCTCAGTCCACAACGGTTTAGTTTATCAAGTAACTTATTGTGGCAAACAGTATCAAAAGCCTTGCTTAAATTTAAAAAAACGCACATGCAAGGGTTACTTGAATCTAATGAGTCGTATATTTGGGATGTTAAAGATTTGATAGCATCATGTGTTCACTTTCCTTTTCGAAACCCAAATTGAAAGTCTGAGCTTGTATTGAATTTATCAAGAAATTTAACAATCAGCGTTTTAAGTATCCGTTCAAAAATTTTAGAAAACACTGAAAGTATTGATATTGGACGATAATTTTCAACTTTTTCTCTGTTGTCATTTTTATATAATGGCTTAATAATGCCAACTTTTAAACAATCTGGAAAACATCCACTCTCAAAACAATTATTTATAAGAAACGTTAAGGGTTCGGATACTTGAAAACAAATCCCTCTTAGTATCTCGCTTCTAATACAGTCCCATCCAGGAGCTTTTTTCTTTTGCAGTTTTTTTATAACTTTTTCAATTTCCTGTACATCTACGTTACAAAAGAGCATTGTATTTGCCAACATGGGAAAATCATTTCGATAATTAGGGAGTGGTTCTATTTTTTCTGCCAGCTTCGTGCCCAGTTCAATATAAAATTTATTAAACTCGTTCGCAATTTTTAATCTATCCGTTATTTTCTCATTGTTTTTACTTATTATCTGTCTAATCTGTGTTTTAGGTATGGAGGTAGAACAGATGCGATTGCTATGCGATGAGATACAGTACAATATACCATAAAAAATTTTTGGTTGTAAAAATGGTGTGACGACGAAACATAGCGAAAAAACAATAAGTAAATCTTATAGAAACATCACTGCTTTGGCTTACTATGGGTTTGAAAATCATTGTTTGACAGTTTTGTGCCAACCAACGTTTATTTTAATAAAAAAAATCTGAAGTCAATTAACCGTTTTTCCAAAAAAAAAAAAATTAATTATACAGAAACTACTAATAGAATAAATTAAAAAGCACTTTGTTATTTGAAACATTAAAAAAACAAGTTTTTTTAAATAAAAATGTATATCTACTATAATATACAAAAACCTTTTTAGAGCAGTCCTAAAATTTTTAATTTTTTCTAGTATTATTTAAAACAGTATTTCTTGGGCGTTTTTGTCCATCTGGATATTTTTCAGCAAATGTTTTTGATAAAAAAAAAACATTTGTAGACACGAAATAAATATAAAAACTAGTTTATATATGTTAAGATAAGATTTATAATAAATTGTCGTAATACTTGATTGTTTTTTTTTTTCTGCCATGTTTCGCCTCCAAATAATAGCCACTTAGCATTTCTACAATAGAAAAACTAATATTTCGAAGTCTCCAAATTTTTCATATAGGAAATCTTACTATTTACAAATCTTCTGGATTCCTCCTGAGTCGATTGTTGGTGACGTTTGGCCAATCATCATGCTGGCTTATTCGGATGATTGGCGAAACGTCAGCAAATGCGATTGATCAACAACCGAGGCAGGAGGAATTAAGAAGATTTGTAAATAGTACTATAGTCGCCTGTGGAAGCTTTTTAAAAAAAAATCAAAATCTATAAAATTATAAAGAAAGGGTGTTTCTATTACAAAAAGTCAGTTTTTACGATATTTTCATCCAAAGTCCCTTCTAGAAGAAAATTAACCTCAAATATATAACAATAGCTTTCAGTCAAAGAAATCGATACAGATACTGACATAAAATTCAAAATATGTCAGAAACTATAAGACTACAAAGTTGAATTAAAAAACGCCTCAATATATTTAAAATAAGACAATATAGCAATAAAACATTTTAAAAGTATAAGTGAATCCAAACAATTTTCGTCCTTACGTTTTTTTAAATATTCTTTACACATTAATGTAAATATTTTGTGACAACTAAACCCATGGGTAAAGAATACCAAAATATTCATTTATTTTTCGTTTCTAAAAATGAAGCACAAATACACATTATCATGTCATGCAAATAAACAAATCAAGAGTTTTTGTTATTACATGAAAAAAAAAACATTAAATGAGAGATTTGAAAAAATGTTTATTCCAACCAGCATATAATTATTAGAGGGAATTCTATATTCACAAGATGGTCACTTCCAGAAATACATCACAATCGCTTAGTTCAAAGAAAAATCGAACAGTTAAAATAATTTCGCAATAGTAACACCGTCCAAACGATTTACCCTCAAAACCCCCAAAAGGGTAGAAAAATTCAGAAACAAATAAAACAAAACAATTTCTTATTACATTAATTTATTTTTAGTATTGAGATGAACGAGCCAATTGAGCAGGCCCCGTCTCCGTTCCAAGAAAGTGGGGAATCGGAGCAGATGCCGCCTATCTAGAAAATGACCGAAAATTCAAACCTCATCGAGAGAAGGCGTTGCGCTCTATAAATGTGATATTTCCAATTTTCTTATAATATTTGAAACCAATGAGATAATGAACTTTACTCTACCGTTGACTCGCTGTACCCTGTATTTCACTTTTTTTTTAATATATAGTAAATAAATAAAGGAGTCTTTTGGTATAATAGGAAATTTTGGCTTTCATAAATTACGTATTATTGATAGCTAATGTTAACAACTTCAAAGTATTTATAAAAATTTTCTACTCGGTTATTTTATAGTAAAAAAAGAAAGATATATATGTGTTTATGTATACAAAAAGATTACTGATATAAATTACGTATTCAAGCAAATTATTAGTAGCTAATTTTTCAAAGAAACTTCCACAAGCTACTGTAATACTTTTTACAAAGCTTCTGGATTCCACCTACATCGGTTTGAATCTAGAAGCTTTGTAAAAAGTATTACAGTAGCCTGTGGAAGTTTCTTTGAAAAATACAACATTGTCTTGAAGAAAAACCAAAAAACAGAGAACATGCGCAATTCAATCAGGACTTATGTATGGCATTTATTGAAGCCAATATACCACTCAAAAAACTTAAAAAAAACCAATTTAAGATCATTTTTGACAAAATATTGTAAATTTAACATACCGTACGAGTCAACGGTACATAAAGGTAGTGTTGATGTCGTTTACAAGCAAACTGTAAATGATATGCCGAGAACTTTGAATTAGTTAAAAGATATAAACGACTCATCTTTTGCAGCTCTAACAAATGCAAAAACTCTTTTTTCTAACCCAACAGTGAACAAAGATTTAATATTTATAAAAACAAATTATTCTTGTGCACTTATAGCACTCATAAAATTGGAGGCTACCTGTGTTTCTTTGACATTCAGTGGCTTTAATAAATCGATTTGGGGCAGGTTGCAAAGAAAGTTCCAGATACTGTTGGGACAGCGGTTATAAAAAAAAATATGTCAGTATGAAAATAGCAACATCATTTGTTTTATAAATTAAATGAACATGGCAAACTAAATGAACACAAAAAAACACTAAATACAAAATGAAATTCGCTTGTATATGAAATTATGAATTACACACTGAATATACTCTGTATACTATTCGTCGCGCAACGGATCTTCAAAGTGCGTCTGGTCATATCAATAAAATCATAGTAAAGACAACTCAATAATTCCTCCCTGGTTTGCACAAATCCGGAATACACTTTTATAGAGTCATGAAGCGAAAATTCAAGAGCTATAAATCGAAGTTCCAGAGTACCTTAAATTCTTTGAGGTAAAAAATAAAACAAAAGCACTTAAAACTTTCTCAAAATCTAGGCAAACTGGAAAGAACTGTGTTTTGATTTAACTACTTAGTCCTGCAACTTCAAAAATGATGCAATTGGTTGGTAATCCTATAAGTAGGGTTGTGGAATTGGCCGATCAAACTTTTTTACGTCCATTGACCGGTCAATTGACCAAAATAATTTTAAAAATACCTTGAAATTTATATTTATTTAAATTGTACGTTTAGTCACCATCGCGTCGTTCTGGGAACCAAATAGGGCCGATATTACTACTGGGATTCCCCGAATCACTAATTCACATATTCGGATAATCCTTGAAGAGAGTTCTAGGTAAAAATACATGTTATTATTAAGTCAATTAAGAAGTGGTTAATTGATCAGCCCCAATACTACCTATAAGCAATAAATCTATTCTCAATATCTGTTTTGAAAGGATGATTCTTGAGTTCTCGTTCAAATACAGGCGATTACCATAAGTCAAAAATAACTAAACGGCGCAGTGTTGAAAATAATGCTACATAGGTATACAATTTTCTTCAAAATCCAAATCCAAAAATCAAACCTACATTAGGATCAATAAATGCTCCGGGAGAAGACACGGTACAAAATAGCCAAATTGTAGGACTGAAACATTTTGTATTTCCTGGTAAGTTTTGATCCTGACAATAATATATCCGATTATTCAAGCGAATCGAATAAAATCTGGACCAGAACCCGTCAGCCTTATCCGTTAAAGCTAGATCCCGTAGAAATAAAATCGTCACGACAGGAGGGCCGAGATACAATATGCACTGAACAACAATATTCAACGCGCGAAACATGAAGAAGAATAATAAAAAAGAGAGTGAGGAATTCCTAATTGGATGAGAACATTCGGGGCAGCAATTAAGACAAAAGACAAAATGTTGGGTATTTTATACGGTATGTTTTCACGTGTGTACTTGTTTAGGCTGAGTAATATTTGGAAAACAAAAGTAAATTGAACGCGAGGTTTTTTTTCCTAATCTCGTAAGTCCAATAATTGGGATTTCGTTTCCAATTATTTCAAATCTAATTACTTTTAGCTTAGCATCTTGTTTTGTTTTACAATGTATGGAAACATGTATTAATAAAACCAACGTGTTGCGGCTTTTGTGACCCAAGAATATTGTTTTTAAATAAAAGTTGCCATAAACAGAAATCACGATTTTTTAGATACAGGGTGAATTTTAAATTTTTTGCATCTTTACACAGCCTTTGTAATTCGGTTATGAGTCAACTTATCAAAAAGGAAAAAACTGGTCTGGATAGTGTTTCAACCTAGAATTCAGTGGCCTAGTAAGTAAAAGATCAAAATCATCAAATTAACGCATTACTAAAAGTTGAAAGAAAGCAATTATAGACAATTGTGCGCTGGTGAATAAGGTTCCCATATTTAGTAGGGAATCTACAAGTTTCATTTTTATTAGTTTTCGCTATGGTGCGAACCACTCTACATTTCGATGGACACAGTCGCGCAATAAACTCCTATTATAGCGTGGTTTTGATCTTTTGCGCCGTCCGTGTATTTAGGCGCCGCCCCACGCTCCCTCGTGAGTAATCGAATTTTTATGTAATGCCCTTCATAAAGATAAATAGCGGCAACGGTTTACGCAGCCACGGGTGGTGACGCCGGGGGTATTTATATTCGGCTTTCCCGCGAACTTATTTTTCTTGTTCTCGGGCTGTGACAGCGCCCGAGCGCGGGGCGTCAGTTAACTGACGAGAAAAGCAATTTCCAATGCAAAAGTGGGATCGATCCTAATTTGGGAAAGTGCAGGCAAAAAGGCAATTGGGAGCACTATCTTGAAGAGAACTTTCCCACATTTCATATGTACATATGTAAAATATCACGAGTTCAAAAAATAACGAATGAAAAAGTTCATAATCGCGTGCGAAAACTAAAAGAATTCATGCTTGCATTTACGGCGAAAAAACACGTTACATAGATCAGGCAGGATCTGCGGTTAGAGGACATCAGAAGAAGAAGTGTGTTTGCAATTCGCCTTAGTATGTTTCAAAAATGACTACGTTTTATTCTACAGAGTGACTCAAAAAATACTTAAGCCACTTTCATTGCAAAACGCATGCTTCTTATCTAATCCCCCTATTTGGGCCAATCTATAGGCTTATTATTAAGGACCACAGGTACCCTTATATTTTTATATTAAACATTATACAAAAAAATACCGTAATATATTAAAGGATCTGTCATCTCCCATTGACGTTATAATTTATGAGTCGCCTGTCTGATCGATCAAGTAATGACATGTTCGAGTGCTTTTCGTTCTCTGGGAACACTTTCTCAATGACTTGATGAAAAAATAGCCTAAGGTCATTTCATTTTGAATGTCGACTTGCTTCAAATGCTTTCAGGCCCTCGTAGTAATTTCACACGTGACATGACTAAAAGATTAACAAACCTTTTAAAAATCAGCCTCCGTTACCAATATGGGCCATTATTAGGCCCTGATTTTTTCTTTAAAGACATCTTAATGGTACCTTAGACATTTACTAAGTAGGTTTTTTAATTTGCGATGAACCATTGTTCGCTGCAGTGCCAAATGATATTCTCAAGAATGTTTTTAAAAATATTAACACTCACAAAATATTATGTAATTACACTTATAAAAATGAATCAATTTTTACATTAGGCGTGTTCAGCATTGTATTTTAAAAACCGTTGAAGTGGACTAATGACAGTAGCACGTAGATAGATAGATCTGTTTGTTCAAGGCATCGTACAATCCGATAATGTAACTCTTTCTTACTCTGCACCGATGTCAAATAGACAAGTGACTTTAATCCATCCCATAGGTTAAAATCTAATAGCGTTAGATCGGTCCAAATTGCTGGCAAATCTCACGGCCCCAAACGCCTTCGGCACTTTGTGACACCTCTTTAGTGCTGTGAGCCGGTGCCCCATCTACTTGGTAATAAGAGGCCCGAAGTTTCTGAAGGCCAATATTCTCGAGAAAATCATTTACCACTGTTCTTAATATTTGAAGGTATTTTGCAGCATTCGATGGTTTACCGTAAATTAAAAACCTTACTTTATTATCTTCTAACAAGCAAAACACAATTAAAGTAAATGTTTATTGTCGACAGACAATTGAAAATAACCTCTCTGAAAATTTTGCTTTGTCGGCCACCTAAAAGATGAATTATGGCAACATAATTCAGTTTTTTAGTGAAACTTACTTTTATTTCAGAAACCAAACAACTTAGGTAGATCACCTTTCACCATTTTTGTATCGGATAGACAAATCATTAGTTTTGACTAACCCTGTACAATGTAGAACTAATTTCGATATCAATTTAATAGAAGCTATGCTTTGGTTGGAAAAATGAGGCAAATAAATATTTCCTTCTAAACCACAAAAGATAGGTATAAGAACGTATTATTCAAAAACAATCATAAAGTACTAGCGGATCGGAAAATGCAGTAATATACATGGTGTTCCATTTAAAATTTCAATGTTGATGCAACTTTTTCGAACAAGCGCTATATTTAATTTGTATTATTTAAAATATAATACCCCTTTTATTTTAATTTTATATATTTATTATTATATATTTTATATAAATAATTTTTCTTTTTGATTTGAATAATATAAAGATTGTTCATGTTGTCTTGGCCGTTTTACCAATATTCACGTTTAAATTTGCTAAAATATTAATTCGTAATAATTAATAAATAAAAATTCATTTATTTGCTAATTGTTGTGACAAGGGTGTGTTTTAAAAAATGATCTATAAAAATAAATTAAATAAAAATAAACACAATATAACAAAAGCTACAATGTAATAACAAGTAATTTAATTTTATTCATTTAATTTAATAATTAATATTTGCAAATTCGAATAGTAAAATTTCCTCTGGAGTACTCCGAAGGGTTCCGATTTATTTTTGTTATTTCTTGTATTTTTCGAAACAGTTTTTCCAGATTCGCCGGTGTTTGATAATACAACTTCTTATTCAAAAACGATAGAAATGGCTTCTTGCCATATAAGTGAAGTAAATAGTTGCAAAGTGATCTCTTCAGCAAGCAGTTCTATTTCATTTTGACGAAAATTTAATCTAATTCCATTCAAATTTCACTCAAAAATAATGGGACTTATAATTATAATCCTTTTTTATTACAAAGTCTGGATCTTTCCATATGTTTTTTAATTTGTCCTGAGAGAATTGCAGTTTTTGCTTTTTTTTTTCCTCATTTAAATATTGAACGAGTAAAAATCTGTATGTACGTTATCCGTATCTCTGATGAGTGGTATATGTTGGTTTATAATCACGACTTGAGCGTTGTGGATTTTCTCCAATAAAAACAAAAGATTTAACTTTAATTTCATTACTCTAGTTGTTTAGGTTAAATGCATAATAAAATATATATATCTTCACTTTTATTTCTTACACAATGCCTTCTCTTTCTTTCTGAATTTCTAGCCGTCTCAAAGTTTTTAATGATTTCCAGTATTGTATTTTTCGATGGTACTCTTCTACCTGCATTAATTTGACGAAATTTTCTCTTAGCCAGTGTATATCTATATCTATGGAAATCTAAATTTGCAAATAAATATTAACGGAATACATATACAGATTTTATTCAAATTTTGCTACATAAATTTAAACGTGAATAATGGAAAAACTTCTAATGCTAATAAAGGCAAACTTTATATTCTTGAAATCAAGTAAAAAATTTTCTTTGAAATAAATCAAAATATATGAGCTTATATTTAAAACAATCTGATTTTGATAGGTTTGCAACTCCTATTTCCCATTCTGTAATTACATAAAGATAATCAATAGAAAAATAATTAAAAAATAAGACTGACTAAAATTTATTGTACAATAAACGGTTTCCCAATGTTTGGAGTTGGAAGGACCACCATTTTTAAAATATTTTGTTGGAGAAAGTAGACCTGAGAGAAGTACAATTCGAGTTAAATTCCGACAGACCAGTAAAAGTGCTTGATGGAGACAAGACAAGATTTTATGGAACTTGAGCATCTTAAAAAAATTGTCTGGGAATGGCATAACACTAAAATACGTGAGAACTATAAAGCAGCACCAAAGAGAACAGAACAAAATATTTTAGCTTAAGGAGCGAATTAATGAATGTTAGACGGGGTGTTTCTTGGTACCTTAGACGTTTACGGCGAACGATACATTGGATTGTTCTGAAAATTTGGTTAGTTTCATAAGCGCAATTTTTTTAACGCAAGGCCGAAAGCAATCCCACACTTGCCACTTACATTCAAAATATCACTGACCACTTATCAAAAGTTCTAAACAAGTATAACGTCAAAACCAGATTTACAACTTGTCCAAAATCTCTTGACATCTTCGGTCCGTCAAAGATATAATTCCATTTGAGATGCCAGGAGTTTACAGCATTCCATGCATATGCGGCAAAGCATTCATTGGAGAGACCGGACGAAAAATATCAACTAGGCTCAAAGAACACGAAAGAGCCTTACGACCAAGACAAATAAACTCATCAGCTGTTGCCGAACGCACTCATGAACATGGGCATAAAAACAATAAAATTTTATTCGATAAAACTAAAATTCTTGCATGTAATCAGTTCTTCTACCAACGAAAAATCCGAGAGTCTATAGAAATCTATAAACAACCTAACAATCTTAACCGCGACTCAGGGCTCTTGTCACCAATTTGGGAATCAGTCATCCTAGACGGTGTATATAGCGCCCCCGCAAATAATATATAAGCAGGTACAGAGTAAAATATGAGCCAGTTTCAGTCAAGCTCTGAAGAAGCCAACAGGATGATTGGCGAAACGTTAGCAAGTTCGACTCAGCAAAAACCGAAGCAGGAGGAACCCCGAAGTTTTGTAAAAAGTATTACAGTAACCTGTGGATGTTTTTTTGAAAAATTAATATTAGTATTTCTTTTCAATTATTAAGTTGTATAAATAGTCTTTTAGATTTTGCATTTAAGAAATATTGGTTATTAGGGCACCCCTGAAATTCACTTTTTATGCAAGTTTAGGTCCAACCAGCGCCTGACTAACGTAGATACAAGTGCAATATTTCTGGCAAACATATTACCTTAAAATCAATCAAAGAATTACTTTCCGAAATCCGGCGACGTATTAAAGAAAACATCTACACAAAGAAATTAAGTTTAACAGAGAGCTTTAAAAAGTAACAAATCTACCAAAAACAAATATAATAAAATAAAAAATAAAACAGTTCGCAACAAAGTATTTTTCAAAATATAGCGAAAATATGAATCAAATTACACCCGCTCGATTGTGCACCGTCATGTTAAAAAGGAGAAGCGTGTTCTGAAGACGATACCTATTTATATGTATTTTAATACACAATCAATCGGGCAACGTTGCTCGGACTCACCTCTATGAAAGGACGCCGACATATTAGTATTATAAAACTTCAAAAAAAATGATCTCGTTTACAAAACTTAAAAATATTAACTTGTTAAAGTAAGGGTCTTGCAGAAAGCGGTACAGGACGCTCAGAGACGGATCCATGAAAGGACGCTCGAAAAATAGCGGAATCTACATATATAATATATAATCCAATATATAATATATAAATCATATATATATATATATATATATATATATATATATATATATATATATATATATATATATATATATATATATATATATATATATATATATATATATATAGTTGATATTTTTCGTCCTGTCTCTCCATCGTGTTCTGTAACGCATATGCATTTTGTCTTTGACGGAGATGAATAAAAAATCGATTTGAACTTGTTAGGGTCATATAAATTGTTTTGTATTTTCTCGAAAACGAAGGAAGATTTTTTGCATTTGTGAACTATTCATTTCCGGACCCATGCCTATATTATATTTTTATTAAAATTATTCGGAAGTTTTTTCCGGACGCCCTGTATACAAAGGTAATGTGAACCGCACTAAATCTATTTTTTAATACCTGTACTTGTAGCAATAATTTGTCATTATTCTTTTAAAAACTGAAACCAAAAAAACAGTCAAAAAACCGTACTCTATTAATACTAATTTTTGAAAACTATTATTATGAGCTTTTATTTAAGTGCCACTCAGGCATATATTAAGTATTTTGCTTACCAATTCTTCTCTTGCGAGTTGACAATAATGACCGTTACTAACTCAACTTTTTTTTGTAAGTGACAGTAATTTTATTTTAGTTGTCCAGTTTGAAATATTAATAGTAATGATACATTTAATTAAATTTTTCTCCTTAAATTGTAAATCTATCATGCTGCGTGGCAAAGATATTTTTTGGTTATTGTAGTATAGTCAGTGAGCAAGTAGAGCTTGATTTTAAGCGACAGTTCAGGCAATAATGTTGTAGATTTTATTTTCATTTTGTATGTTTTTTATATTATGTTATACTCTGTTTATGTTATTGTATATATCGTGCTATTTTGAATTCGGATATTCAATAATAAATATTTGTTAGGTAGCCGGATTTATAATTGAATAAAAGCATTGCTTACTTTTATTGACCAACAATATTGATAATTCCGTTCTATTTCAGTAAGGTGGTGTTTAGCGTTGTTTGATGATACGAATCCCGTTGTTTGTATTTGTGGTATTAGAAGTTGAGGAATATCAAGTACAGTTGTTAGTTAATTTGTACACATCACATAAGCAACCGTTAATAATATATTATGCAACGCGTTTTGCTAAGACTAAGACCATTAACAATGTTATGTGCTTCTATGTAAGTAAAGCAAGATTGCCTAGTGATTGCACATGGTCTCCCTAATTTGCGTGATGGATGGATATGATTCGCTTAAACGAGACGTACGCACAGTCTGTCTATTAGCGTGCTGCTTGAACCCAACCTGAATTCCTGTTTGTCAAGTATGTAACTCTATATACAATGATGTTTTAGAATACAGACTCAAGTATTGTTTGACTGCTTTTTCGCTTGAATATATCTTTCTCGTTAGACAATGGTTTTATTAGTAGTTTTCGGGAGTGATCTTTTATGGCGGACGCCCTCAGATCGGCAAAGAATGTCATCGTGCATGGCAGGGTGTAGGCCAGGAGGAATGCTACTCTTACTCAAAGCCTTAACACCTTCACAAACAGGGTCGGATAGATTCCGAAAAGTTTTGACGATTTAAATTGGGAAAACTAGATACTGGGTAGACCGGTCCGGACACTTGTGTTACATATGTTATAGTTAGACTCTGAATAGTCCCGTCATATCAGTTGAACTTTGCATTGCTTGGTTGGGCAGCGCCCAATAATCAGAACCGACCATTCTTCATTTCACGGACCAGTAGTTGTTATTTCAGGTATTCCTAGTTATGCTAGTAATTCTAATCATTTCTTCTCATCAATAGCGTAATGGTTTCTCCATTTTTCAATATCAATTCTCTAACTTAACCAATTCGTTTTGTTGGTCTTTGTTTGTCTTGATATTCTCGCTACTTCGGCGCTCTGCGCTGACCTATCAGACCTTTCTCTTTTGTTTGCGACTGTAGCCGCTCGGTTTTTGATTTTGTATACTTTTCGATGTCTTCTCTCTCTATGAGAGACATTTCTTCCATAGCATGTATTCTCCTTTTGTAATATGCACTTTGGTTTGACAGTTTGGATTATAGCACCTAAAGGAATTCACCAGTGCACCATAACTAATCAGAGATCTGATCCACTTTACAATCCTCTCTTAGTAGTCACTTGATTTTATATTTGATTAAATTGCGAGAAAGGAAGTTTTTGATTCCGGTTTTTGTCGAAGTCGTTAACAAGTAATGTCCTGTTTTTTCGACAATCCTCTTTAGGGTTAAGGTCACCCAGGTGAATTATCCTTGTATAATATTACTTTTAGTGGATTAGGCTTGCGTTTTGGTGCGTATGTATAGTAATATCTTTCTTAGTTTCGATTTCTTCAAAATTCAACCTGCAAATGGTTTATAAGATTTGCCCAAAGGTGCATCGCATCGGCACATATTTGAATATGCATTTTCTCTCATTAAATAAACGTTGAGTCGATTTTACTAATTTTTTGTCGTTATTCGATTGCCGACGGGTTTGTTGTTATGCACACACATGTATTTAATTAACCGCTCGCCGGGGTTAATTAATAACCATTCCATTAATCATTCATGTTTATCGATGCTCGGAGAAAAAATGGAAATAGGTATAATTAATCTGGATAATGATGTGTGGCAGATGAAATGTCGTTATTTGCGGATTGAAATACGGTTAAAAACACTGTTTGAAAATAGGATCATGTTTCACGTAATTTAACGTGTCTATCTGCATCGGGTATAATTTACACGGCACCCATTGATTTCGAAAGATATTAAATAATTAATCAATAGTTGGCAGTAAAAAATGATAAAACACATTCTAAAGCAATTTTCTTAACTGACCAAGGGAGTGTGGATAACAGCCTAAATGTTGAGCCTATCAGAGCCGTGGTGTGCTAGACCCATTAGAGGTGACCATAGTTAATTCGCAAATATGAAAGATATGTCCCAATTGAGGATATCTTAGCCAACAATCTCATAGGACCAGAACCAACTGGTGTAAACTGCATTAGCTCGACCAGTGCATTAGTGCCAAAATTAACGTAGTGATTAGACTAATCTCGACTGCCACAACAATTGACAAAACATGACAAATTTATCGACAGTCGTATTATGCGATTTAATTAAAATTTTAATTACACTAAATTACGGTTAAATGCGTTTAATTGGTGGGCATGTAGCCTATTGCGAATATGACACGGCAATAATCGAATAATACAGAATGTATATCTTAGGACGCGCTAGGGGGAAAGTAAAGAGATTGCGAAGAGTAGATGTATAGTGCCGATATAAGCAACAGAAACCGTACATAACCTCAATTTCCTAACCCCCCCGCAGCGGGGGCCCCCCGCGCGTGGCGTCCTAGTGTCCCCCCTGTCTACCAGAGTGCGCTCCGCCCCCCACCCAGCTTGTGTAGCGTCCTGTTTTGCCCCGGTTCCGCCCGTCGCTGCTAGATGTCGCCAGCTTGTGTAGCGTCCTGTTTTGCCCCGGTTCCGCCCGTCGCTGCTAGATGTCGCGCGCTCCGACCGTCGTAGGCCCCCCCGGTAGAGGGCGGTGACGGTGCGGCGCGGAGACGGTGTGGCGCGGTGACGCGGTGGATCGGGTCGTCGGTAAACAAGTCGAGTGACTTATACAGAGTGTCTCAATAATCACGGTTTAATAAAAGAAAAACTATAGATACAATAGTAAATATTTATTAGCTCATATGTAGACAACGTAATGCTTCGTACAAGCGGTGTTTCTGGTCCATGAGATTTTCTACTTCATCGCGGTCGAGGATAATTTCGTCGCCATGATCCTGTTTCAGTATCAACTCACAGCTCTCTTCTTCGTTCGAATAGGTCACCTCGATACTGCTCCCGATGTAGACTGTTATGTCGTTCCAGAACATGATTTCTCCCACCTCGTCCTCCAGAAAGAACAAAAAATCCCAAAAATCCTGGACTTGAAAATCTATGTGCTTGTTCTTGAAGATGAAACGGACACCTGAATTCTTTATTTCGAAAATCGTGTTTTCATCGATAGTGACCACTTTGTTACACATTGTGACAAACAGACTGACTTCGGTATCAAATTCAAATGTACTTATATATCAACAACCCCCCACTATCGGTGTAATTAAGAGAGATATTTACATTTAGTCAATTTGAATAAGCATTTTGTCAAAAGAAGCAAACAAGCGCACGTAGTTACATATAGCGGGATTAAAATAGTTTTTCGACCTGCCGAGATGTTGTATTCGTTACCGCAAATGTCGTTAACGCCGCCGCTGGTGTTATTGGAATTCTTGATAGCGATCGTTTGCCATTCGCCGTGGTCTTCGTAGCTCCGGTTCGCGAAAACGAAACGTACCTTGTAATTTAAATACGGCTTATCTGCGGTAGTGTTATTCGACAATGTCTCGCTAAAAGTTTGTAGCTTGTCGATTCCGTTGACCTGAGCGAGTTGCATACGCGTCCACGTATCGGGCCAAATGCACCGATTATTATGATTTTTGAAACAAACGAACGCTTCAATCACATCCTTAGGTTTATGTATATAGAAAACGTTTTGTACCACAGCCGACAACAAAACAAAGTGAGCACTTAACAAAACCATGTTTCTAGCCCGAATGAATCTATCCTAGATCTCGGTAACTGCTTTTATAACACTCAAACAATAATGACATTTATTCTGGGGAGGTGCCGGGCCGTCGATATGCATTTTGCTGTCCGGTCTGTTATAGTGAACAAAGCAGGGCAAATGAGTTTGCAATTCAAAATTGTTGCGATGTCGTACTGGTAACTTATGCCACATATTTAACAAATCGTGCGGTCTCACATGCTCCAAGAAATGTTGCACAGGAATCAATTCAAGTTGTTCGGTATCCAAGCTTCTAAAATCGTCGAAGAAAACTAACTTCTTATTCATTGTTGTGAAAGATCGATAACTTTCTTAACAAATCCCTAATTTGTTTAAAGACACTCTCTGTGGGACAATTAATTGCGACAAGACTCAAGTCTATTTCACCGACTCTCGTTAATTTATTCAAAAATTCGTTGTATTCGTAATACGTTTTCTCTTTGAAAAAATACAAATGTCCGTTGGTGTATCGAAACGCGCCCGACAAATCGTCGGGCAGACCCGGAAACAGTTCCGTAGTAAAACCGTGTTCACTCGCACTCAAAGAACACTCGTCTATTTCTGCATAGTAGCGTTTACCGTAAAATATATACGTTCGACCGCCATACGTATTAAAAATAGCGTTCACTGTTTTACCCGCAGGCACACCCAGTCGCTGGACGCTTTGTCGGTCGCCCACTACCGTGAAACTCGGGAAGTGAAGTAAATAAAACGAATCACCGGTGACTACCAAAAGTTGTCCGTTGGGTCTCTGGTAGATATGCGAAATAGGAGCGTAAATAGGGACATAATCTGATATCATTTTAGGTTCCATGTAGACTTTATCACCTAATCTTATTATCCAAACCCATTTGTCGTAAAATAGATACATATGATGGTTAGACGTAACCAAAAATATGGATGGATTTACGTGACACAAATCTGGTACTTTTGTTTCGTTTTTCCCTATCGGAGGTTTCGTAGTTGTGGTAGTAGTGGTAGTTGATGTTGTTGTGGTCGGAGTTGTTACGCGGACGGTGGTTGTGGTTTTTTTACCATATAAACGTTGAAGACCTGCAACATCGTCGTATGACAATGTCTTAGAATTTAAGCTATACCAAGGGTACATAATGGCATTGCGATCGTTACTGTGCGCCAAACCCAACGTATGTCCAATTTCGTGGAACAACACAGTAAACAAGCTCGTTTTTCCTCCGGGCGCAGGCACTTCTAAACCGTAGTACCAATCTTCGGATTTATCCAAATGAACTTCCACGCACTCTTGTTGTTGATTTGGAAAAAATGCATGTCCTAATATGTTACCCCTTCCGTCAAAAGCAAAAGGACAGGATTCGTTCCCTTTACATCTTATGCTTTGTCTGTGGGTAGTATATTTGTCAGACATCAAAATCATTATATCCGGCTCTGAATAATTTAAGAAAAAATTTAAATTTGATTCATCACTCCATATTTTAAAAACCTCGGTTGCCAGCACTTTTAACTCTTGATAGTGACTGGGCGGTACTTGAATATACCAATTTAAATCCGTTTTCTGCCATCGCGAAACAGTCGTGAAGGCATTTTCTATTACACCACATCGGGGTTTATTTATTAGTTCGACGGTTTCGTTATTAAGAGTACCATCCACCGGTAAATTATAGAAATCCTGAAAATCCATTAGGGCACGTTGCAAACTCGACGCATTGATCTGCGTTAAAGATTCGTTGTCGTTAGGTGAAAGGAATCCGAATTTTTGTAAATATTCAATCACACCTTCCTCGGGCAGCGCGGCGACTATCGTCGACACGTCCGAACAGGTAGTAAAGACAGCGTAGCATAGCAACAAGACTCTCATCTCGTTCAAGGTCAGTAAAATACTAAAATGTATTCGGTTCCTAGCTAATCTTTTATAGGTAAAATAACAAAGAGAAGTGATGAACCAAACGCTTTTAGTCGCTATTTTGCGTGAGATGACGCAGAATATTACTCGAGAAATGGAACGAAAAAAGAATTATACTTCAATAGATTACAGTTTCGCAGTTTGTATTCATATCATAGCATTAGCGTGCTTTATTTTTACGTGTAAATGTATTATTAATTTTTTTGGATTGAAATAAAAAGTCTTATTTAAATAAAGAAAGTTTTATTTCATACAGGGATCCTTGAATACAACCAATTATATAAAAGGGCAGAATTTCTCAACGCGCACATGCGCAGTCTTCCTCCGGAGTGAAACATGCAATGGGCGTGATCCGGTTGAAATTTCGGCGGATTCAACCAATTATCATCATCGAATTTCTCCACGTTAATGACTCTGCATGCGACATCCTCCTGATCCATTTTCGACATTAAAAATTCCATTTTTGATCTTCCTCTCACGTATATCAAGTCAGCATTTTCTATCAGTAGTCCGATCAACGTATCAATGTCGGAATATTGAACAAAACCAGAACTGTATTTGAGACCGTGATGATATTGTTCGAGCCAGCGTACCGTTCTTTTTTCTGCACCGGTCAACGTGCAATATTCACGCGGCGGTTTCAAAACGTAATGACTAATTTGACATCCATTGTAGACAGCCATTTCTTTAACGACAAATCCATCTTCTAACTGGAAGCCTTGAATATCTACCGCAACGATGCGCATTTTTAATATGACTGGTTAAGATTAGGTTCCTCCGGCGGTATTTATGTTAGATTTCGAACAATCTCGCTGAGCGGTAGTTGTTCCACGATACAATCGTGAATGATGATGCAATAGGCACGTGTATTCGCGGGAAATCCCTTTTTTGCTTCGATGTCTAACTTTACGTCGACAGTGCTGGATTTTACACTGTCGTTTCTTCGAGAACAGTCAATGACGAAAATCGCGCAGTTTTTGAAAGCCATATAGTCAAGCAACGCAGTTTTTTCCTCACATCCCTTATAACTGGGGTAGAAATCCGTGTAATTGTGATGCGCTTCCACGAAGTCATTCTTTTCAAAATCTAATCGTAAACGTTCGTGAGGGTAATATTCTCCGTTTAGTGTTAATCTTATATCCGTTACGTCGACGTGATCGAAAAGCGTCGCATTTTTCGCTTCGTTGTCTTTGCGATTTGTTTGAAAAGCGACTATTACGTATCGGGGGCTTTCGATAGCCGCGCACGTCTTGACAGACCAAATTTCTTTGGTAGAGCCCGCGGTTAGGGCAGGATATTCATGAAGTTCCCATCGTCTATAGGGTATCAATATGGGTTGATCTAATCTAATCGATTTCAGCAGAGCCAATTTGATTTCGTCGTTTGGAAATATGTGCTTGACCCTAAGATCGACACTATCAATTTTTAATTCCGCCGTTGTTTTAATTGCACTGGCCGCAACACCGCCCATTGGTTTAATTATCATACAATTTTTGTCATGTCTGGCTCTTACCAATCTTATGGTTTGTTTTCCACAAGTTATCATATTATAATCATTAAATATGTTTAAAAAGTGTCGTAACGGGATTCGCATGCTAAAATGTCCATTTTCTGTATCGTGAATCGCATTTTCAGGGAAATTCCAGCCGGAAATATCTAGATGCGATGAGTCATCTTTCGAGTAACATAGATAACCTCTAATCGTACTAACTATACCCGGATCACGCACGCTATCCACTTCTTTCCCATTCAGCTCGTACGATATAGTTTCAAAAAAAAATGCTCCTGCATTGTTTACAAATTGCACTTGGTCGGTTCCCGTGAGACGTTTCAGCGATCCCTTAATGCAAATAGCAGCGTCGTACATAAGCAGCCAGGCATCTCCTTGATTGATCGTGATCTCAATGGTGTCGTTGTTCAAAAAAGATTTCACAAAGGGATGATAGGTGCGGGTCTCCACGCGCTGGATAGATTCATCAAATTTTGGCTTTCTGTGTATGTCGAATATTTGATTCGATAACATCGTAGCCCAGTGATCGGAGAAATTGTTTGTTGCTCAATGTAAGACGACCTTTACGGATACGCCTCGGTTTTGTTACTAACCCTACCGTTTGGATGTTCGCTTTTTTATATTCACCAGCGTCTCCGATTGAGTTGAAAATCAACATTACGTTAATTTTTTAAGTTCCAATCTAATGATGATTTCTTCACCTCGGAAATTAACCAACTCAAAATTTTGATCCAGAACCTGTAGGGTAATGTTGTAGATTTGTCGTTTGTTTACTGGCAAGTACGTTAGATATTTAGGAGTTTCGTCGATGGCGTACCCCGGATCGACGGACAAGGCAAACTCGTAAATTGTGTGCGAAGGTCTGTCGTTGTAGAACGCTCCAGACGTTATGTTACTATCTACATGTATCGTTCGCACTTTTATTATATCCACGGGTAAATCTGAGGAATGCATAATATTGGGCTCCAAAATTTTCTGTGAAAACCCCAATAATTTTCCGATACTGTCCGAGTGTTGTTTAAAGTTTACCCCGTATACGGGGCTGTAGATTTCACACTTTATCGTATTATTGTTGGGTTTGATTGATATCTCCTCTATTAACTTTGGGATCGTATTCTTCTCTTCCTTATTTTTTGGCAGATGTTCGTTAATGTAGGTTTCAATGTCGCTAATTTCATAGGACCCGGTCGGAATTTCAATTACGTTTTCTTTATTGTTACCATCGAAGTAGTAAAATTTATTCGAACCCTTATCTATGTTGGGAATGTTGTTGTAAGAGTGGAATCCAATCAGCGCTAAACCGTACTCTACATCTTCATCCAACTGCAGCGGATTGACAAAGTCGATGGATAATGTCGACGTGTTCCCTTTTAACGTAAATATGATCGACATGTTGACTGCTTATAGGTCCGCGATTTCAGTCCTTTTTATAGAGAAATTGCAAACACAAATGACCGCAATTGTATTGCGTAAACTTTTGATATCTATCGTGATTATAGTAGATATTGGCGCTGTTGCCGAAATATTTAACAAGTTCCGCGGGTGGTTTAAGGTTACCGAAACTGTCAAAATACTCAACATCGTTTCCCTTCCTCTTTTTGTATGCTACCCAGTGGGTTCCTCTATTTCGACGAACATCCAAATTTACGATTCCGCATTCTTGCGATCTGATTCGACGGGGTAAACTATCTCGCATAAAAACACCCCTGAAGTGAGGAATTTTTAATTTGCGCGCCAGAGATATTAAATCGACGTCGTATAGAGCCCTTCTGGGTAGCTTTATTGGGAGTTTTTTTGTTTCTTCAGATAAAGACCGAATCCGCCGCGCGGACTCTTTTTCAAGAATAGACCCGATCCCTTTTTTCCAATCTCTTCCATAGCTCGGTTATGGCGGTTGTCCTCTTCGAGTTTCTTTCGTGCGTTTTTCGCATCGATGACAGTTTTAGCGATAGCAGCGGCTCCGCCCGAGAGCGAACCTAAAGCCCCTAGCGCTCCTAATAACGGTAAAAGTGGTAAAATACCGCCCGATTTTGATTCGAACGGTATAATTCTAGGTACCCTAATTTTTTTACGTCCTCCCGCTTTTCTTACAGCGGCTCTGCCAGCTCGAAGCGCTTCCAGTGCCGATCTTCTAAGCATTTTAGGGTTATCGATATGAAACAATTGTTTCTTCTTTAATGCATTGCGAACCTTTTTCACGACACCCTGTCGAAACGAAACAGAGGGACGCCGTTGTTGACCCATACCGAGCTTACGTTTAGTTTTCATAGTCGCGGTGACAAAGAATGCGGCAGCTTTTTCACCAAACTTTGCGTCTTTAGATTTTACTCGCTGCCACGCACGCGTTTCCAATTCTTTATCCGCTTTATGACGTTCGTCTAACGATTTGTTTTGCGAATAGGCAATGTCGTGTACCTTACACGCAGCGTCCAAAGGATTCACCCCGCTATCGCCTCGGTTCAAGCGTTTTTCCAATTTTGTACCGGGACCGCAAAACTGGTAACCCGGAATGTGTACTTCAAAAGGTAACTTGTTAATAAGCGTGTTAACGAGACCACTTCCGGACGCGAAGCATAACATACTAATTAAAGGAAATTGCTTGTGTCGTATATATATATACGAGGTGTCTCGAATAAACATTGTAGTCATGCGGGTGGTGCAGCAGAAACTCAAGCTCCCCATCGATAATTTAGATTTGGTTTGCGGAGATGGTTTCTTTAACAAAAGCAAACACGGTCAACTGCTACCCAATTCATTTAGGGCGGTGTTTTGCGGACCTAGCGGTTGCGGCAAAACCAACACCATGTTAGCGCTACTCTTTAACCCCAACGGGGCAAGTTTCGAAAATGTTTACGTCTACTCAAAGTCGTTGTATCAACCAAAATATCAACTGTTATCTCGCGTATTGAGCAATGTCAAAGGAGTTGGATATTATCCCTACAGTGAAAGAGACTCGATAATCGACCCCAGCGATGCGAAAGAGAATTCTCTGTTTATTTTCGACGACGTGGCGTGCGACAAGCAAGATAAAATTCGCGAGTATTTTTCGATGTGCCGACACAAGGCCATCGACGCTATTTATCTCTGTCAGACATACTCCAAGGTACCCAAGCAATTGATACGTGACAATTGCAATATTGTCGCGTTGTTTAAACAGGATGACATGAATTTACGTCACGTTTATGATGAACATGTCTCACCCGACGTTTCATACGACACGTTTAAACAAATTTGTTCCGAGTGCTGGAAAGAAAAGTACGGCTGTTTGATAATTGTCAAAGATTTCGACGTAAAAAACGGACGCTACCGCAAGGGTTTCGATAAATATATAAAAGTCGATATTTAATTGTCGATAGAAACAGTCATGAAGGCGACGTCCGCCGACATCGCCGACGCGGCGCTAAAAAAAAAAGTAAACGAGTTGTCTAGATCTATTCGAAAGAAGTATTTAACATTAAAATTGGGTAAGAGCGAAGAGGATGCGTCAATTCGGAAGCTTTTCAAACCCGTCAGCGAGCCGCTAGAACGTATAGCAAAAATAAAGCTATCACCGTCACCGGCAGAAATAAAAACTGAACGTCGAGGTGTCAAGCGGGAACACAAAAAGGAACCGAACGAAGAAACAAAAAATAAGGTTAACGTATCATTTTTGCCTATGGAAGAAATTCAGGAAACGCCGGATCCCAATAAGAGCGTTGAGATGCAAAATATCGATGAGGAGGAAGATGATGTGTTTGACACATCGAGCGTGGCCAACGCATCCCTTCAATCATACCTGGAACAATATCCAGAAATTTCCCATTCATATATTCAAAATTTATGGGTAAAATCGCCCGACACCGATATTGTTTACGGACCCGTTTACGACAAAATATCATCCAAATGGTTTCTCGGCAATAAATCGCTGGATTTTCATCAAGGATCTGGCGATATTATTGTAGACGGCGAGAGATATTCCGGTACCCGCGGCTTGTATAATTTGGTGTTTTTGAAAGATCCCATAGCATACACAAAAGACGATTTGGCACAATATAAAAAAATAATGGAGGCTACCCAGGTGCACAGGGACGCGATCGGACGTTTGAAAGGCGCATCGACTGTACCAAAATATACCAAGGTCATCCGACCCTTAATAAAATCTCAGTCGCGTTCGTACTCGTACAGCGGTCAAGGTTATAATATGCGTTATAATGACGCTCCTACTGAATATGTATACTGGGACGACGTCAATGAACTCGTAGAGCGTCTGAAATTACTAATCGCGTCGAAACACGCAGGCAACACGTCTCATGATAACGAAATAGTTTCAATCGTTGAAGAGCTAAAAGAATCAGGTTTTATACGTTAGTTTAACGATGAGTCTGGACAAGTTTGGACGTTCTAGCGCGCTGCGACGACCCTTCACTAATACTGTGATTAGAAGCGCCCTCGACTATATGCCAGACGGAAACGTCAATATGAACAATTTAAAAATTTGCAATGTCCAAACGCCTAGCGACGACGGTGACGTGGCTAACAAAAAATATGTGGATGAGACAAGTAATTTATTAAAAATTGCATTGAGAAAGATTATTGGACAGAAACTCGAAGCGTACACGAAAAGATTACAAATTGAAGACAAAACTAAATTCTCGCGTCTTGAAGAACAACTGAAAATGAGTAGCACTACACTCGAAAATGAAATTATGCAGTTTCGCGAAGTTTTCCACCAAAAGCTAAGCGAAATGAGCGCAAAGAAAGATTTGGAAAAGCACATGACAAAAGTCGCCGTTTTGTCACAGCAATTTCATGATATTGTAACCAAAATGGAGCGACTTACGAACGAAAATGAGAATATAATGAAGGTATTGAAACAAAGGGTTTTAAATCCTCCATCGCAACCGAACACACATTATGAATAAAGAGAAGGTACAACTGGTTCGAGAACTGCACAAGCCGGCACGCAGAAATTATGCTCGCCGCCGGACTATAATACGAGGGATGGATGACCTGTGGCAAGCGGATCTGGCCCAATTAGATCGCTACAGCAAACAAAACAGAAATTTTAAATTCGTGCTGGTTGTGATAGACTGTTTCTCAAAATATGTATGGTGTCGCCCGTTGAAAACCAAAACCGGGGTCGAAGTCGCCAAGGCGTTTTCCAAAATTCTCAAGGACGGACGGCACCCTCAAAACTTGCAAACGGATCTCGGTAAAGAATTTTACAACGACACGTTTCTGAAACTTGTGGATAAGCATAAAATTAACCACTATAGTACGTATAGCATAAAAAAGGCCTCAATTGTCGAACGGGTGATACGTACCCTCAAAGAGAAATTGTTTCGACATTTTTCTTTACGCGGGACGTACAAATGGATCGATGTGCTCGCCTCTATCGTTGATGAATACAATAACACAAAACATAGAACGACGGGTACGAAACCCATCGATGTGAGTAAGAGCAACGAAAAGAGAATTTTGAAAACCGCGTATAGTAGCATAAAAATATTCGGTCCTCGTAAACTTAAAGTCGGCGACATCGTTAGAATCAGCAAAGTCAAGCACGTTTTCAACAAAGGTTATACACCGAATTGGACCACGGAATTGTTTAAAATTGTTAAAGTACGGGTTACTAACCCCGTAACGTATTTGCTTCAAGATATGCAGGGTAAACCCATAATGGGCGGATTTTATGAAGAAGAATTGCAGAAGACAGTTAACCCGGACTTATATCTCGTCGAAAAGGTGTTGCGCAGACGAGGCAATATGGTTCTCGTGCGCTGGTTGGGATTGGATAAGTCGCACGATTCGTGGGTAGACAACGTAGACGTTTTGAAATAAATTTAGTCTCGATTTAGAAGTTCTGACATAAATACGTGTATATGATGGCTCAAGAGAAAATTGTGACATCCAACGAATTGTATAATTTATTGGAAAATTTCGAGTTGCAATTTCCTTCATCAGAAGTGCTC